>NW_020220101.1:230634-259385 GCF_003070985.1 Temnothorax curvispinosus | reverse complement strand
ATCGGTTCGCGGCGAAGTTCGGCTCGCGGTTTTGCTCGATAATGTGGGCCCTCCTTAAAGCAGGGTCCACATTATCGAGCCAAACCGCGAACCGAGTCCCGAACCGAGCCTCGAGCAGAACTTGCAGACGAACCTCAAATCGAACTCCATCGCGAACCGCGAACATGAGTTAAAATTTTTTGAAGTCAAATCTCGTATTGAAATTTATAATAAAATTTATATAAATTCTTAATACATGTATGCAAAATGCATATTTATATTTACAATCGTATTTTTTAACATTGCAATCTATATATTATAAATTTATTGCGTATTTATCACAGGTTTAGAGTATGTTTATGCAATATTAATTCTAAATTTTGTTTTATGGTTTGAAAAGGAATTAAGTTTTGAATACAGAAAAATAATAAAAGCACATATACATATATTCACTCACCTTTTCCTGTTTCCATACTTTTTTTATTTTTGCTTTTTCTTTTTGCAGAGATGCCAATAATGTCGTCATCTTTTTTTTGCACATGTCACTATCACATTCGAGTTCTTTACTTATTTCTTCTTATAAAAAAAAGTATGAGAACAGGAAAAGACGACTAAATATGTGTATACATATGCGTGCTTTTATTATTTTCTTGTATTCAAAGCTTAATTCCTTTTCAAACCATAAAACTATATGTAGAGTGGTACCAACTATATTTAATATTGCACAAACATACTCTAAATCTATGATAAATACGCAATAAATTAATAATATATATTGCAACGTTAAAAATACGATTGTAAATATAAATATGCATTTTTTTAATTGTTATAATGTTCGGGATTTTTAGCGTCCCGTATATAATAATCTTTTCTGCTCATAATCACTAATTAATTTTAAACATTTTTTATCAGACCATTCCATTTTGTCTACCAGTAGTCGTGTAGACTGCACATACGTGGATAGAATCAAATACAGCGACTGGGCAATTACTCACGTTTTCTTTCATCGTTCATTTTTTGTTTTTTGTCATTATTTGTCTAGCTCGAAGCTTAACTACCAGTCTACCACCCGACAAAGCGTATAATCTGATCATAAAAAGCATCTTTTGATGTTTCGTCAGAATACCGACTTTTGGTGGGACACTGCGAGCCAAACCGCGTATCATCAAAATCCTTGCAGATTCGTGGGGTGAGTACGCGATGGTTCGCACTGATGTTCGATTCGAGGTTCGCGAGCCTCGCGCGAGTCCGTCGGCTCGACAATGTGGACGCATGATCGGCTCGCAACGAAGTTCGGCTCGCGGTTCGGCTCGATAATGTGGACGCATGATCGGTTCGCGGCGAAGTTCGGCTCGCGGTTTTGCTCGATAATGTGGGCCCTCCTTAAGAATGTAGAATAAAATTGCATGTTAAATTATTATTAGTTACATAAATAAAGTAGTTAAATTGGTAAAAAATTATATTATTCGTACCTAATTTTCAAAAATGTTTATAATACGCACAAGCTATATAAAGGCATAATTTCGAAATTTTTTGTTTATATTTTTCATAGCTCATTTATTTCATATTTTTACCATTAAATGTCGATTATATTTAAAGATAAGAAAGAAATTGATAAGGTATGATTTAGGTGACCAGTACCTATGTATTAAACAACTCTTCCTTAATAAATTTTAGTATTACTCACAAGGAAAGATCCCCAATTCGGAAATTCAAAAAATTATGAAACTTGGCAACGCATAGAGGATAAAATATTTTTCTGACTGCCCGAATTTACTCTGAAGAACAAAATCAATCTATTTTTCGTTTTTGTTTTATTGTTCACCGACAAAGAAAGAAATAGGACAAAATTTTATGAAGGAAATTTATTTCTTTTAATGAGATTTACCGATTAGAAAAATTGGGGATCTTTCCCTTGTCAATATGCCTATATTTACACTCAATTGTATAGAGTATTTTTATCATGATTTTTAAAAACATATTGTTTGTTAATTATGTGTTGCAGCAGCTTCATTCGGAATACAGGAGCACGTACACATGGCACGAGTACACAGGACCGCATCAGGAGCACACAGTTGTACGACGTGCGCCGCAGCCACCACCGTCGAGTAAGTGCAGTAATTACGAATTATACGACACAATAGAATTGTTATTTTCGTTGTATTTAGCGAACATTAATCCTAAACAGAATAAAATAGCTTATTCGCCGGCAGAAAACATAAAAAATTTTACTAATACGTACAATGACGTAATACTTCACACACGATATAGCAATGAGTTCTTATGTGAAGTTTTAAAATTTATTAATTAAACGACTGTTATATTTAATGTATAATTTTCCAAATGGAAAGAGATGCATTGATAATTTGATAAACGTATCGTGAGATATATTTAAAAATTGAGAAAGGTTTGTAAGGATCGGAGAATCTATTACATTCATACTGTTTAGGCTTGATACTACATTAGAGAACTCACATTCACTCGAGCGTGAATCGGCCGATCTCTGTATCGATTCTGTTTTACACAGACATATATAAGTTATTTTTTATTTTAATACCCTAGTCGTCATTTATAATCGAGAAAGAGAAAATATTCATGCCAAAATGCTCCCGAGAGCGTCCTATTCGCTGAGAAAACTTTTTACTTTTTTTCTCCGTACATTAGTCTCTTACTAGTGTCTTTAATGATTTCGTTTATTCGTATTACTCATATTATTAACGCACTCGCTCTCCATCACATTCCGTTCACTTCATACACACCATATTATCGCGATTTTATTACGATATATACAATACATTATTTTTTATGTAACATATATATGCATATATAGACTGTCCTATACAACTTGCGATTTTAATGGCAGACTCTCTGATGAGTTCGGAATTGATTTCTTTTAAGGAAAATATCAAGGCACTGAGATGCCTCGACATTTTTAAGTTATAAGCGATTGAAAAAGAAAAGTTTGTCGCAAATTACGTTTTAAGAGATCGCAGAAGATATCCTTTAATCAATCAATTTCAAGTGAGCTTTATACTTTACGTTAATAAAATTTTAATTTGGACCTTACACATTAAACATGTTATTGAAAATCGAAAAGGTGTATAATGATATCACTTGATGTTGTCACTATGAAAAAATCGACTTCAAATTCGCAAGAAATCTGTCGTTAAAATTAAAATCACGAGTTGTGGGACCAATCCTATTTCCATTTCGATATTGTATATGTCATGATATATTTTTAGAGCAGCGCATTACGATACATATTGTCATATACCTGTTCTCTCGATGTTATTCTCATTTTGCCCTATTACTGATGTCTTTGTGTGAACGCTTATAAGTCAGAGTAGATATGCATTTTTACCTGCCGGTAAAAAGAACGTGAATTCGTTCCCGGCCCATCTTTCGGAGACAGATGGCAGCTGTCGATCAGACCGGTGGAACTCCCCTCGTTTCCACTCGATCGAGTATTTTGGTAACGCACGATTAAGCGCAAAAATGTGGTTCTTGGCCTTGTTCAAATCTGTGTTTGTAGATAACTCGTTTGCATAAAAATTTCTAACAGGTTTTTAAATATCTCTTTACATTTCCATAATATAATAATAAACGTAAAATACACAGCTTATGTTTAATTGATTGTAACTGATACATCTGTGTATTTATAATATTTAGTATATGCATAACATTGAATTTTGATGTAAATATTTAAAGCTGAAAATTAGATTAAGGATAATGACGTTATAATAAGGATAATTACAATGTGCAAGAAAAGTTTGAATATAAATTCCTCTAATTCTTGCTTGGAATTTATATGATTCAAGGAATCTCGAGAATCTGTTTGAAAACATAAAGCGCTTCTGAGCAACAGGAGGAACAACGGTGTATACAGGAATCAAAATTTGCTTTGTATTATATAGTACCTAATCTAAACTAACAGCTAATTTAATTTGAGATTTCCGTGTTTACTTCAATTTACATTGAAATGGAAAGGGACAGATGTTATCTATAACTATCTTATTATCCTCATATTGTCGTTATTAGTAGTAATTTTTACATTACTTATATTATATTAATTATTATAATCTATAAAGAATATATAAATATTTATAAATTATAAAAAAAAATATATAATAAAAAGTAAGAATAATAGAATTTCTAAGTCAAGGCCAATAACTGCGAATATTATTACAGTGTCAGAATCCATTTCCACTGATCGTCGATTTCTCAGCTATATAGCCGTCGCTCGAATTTAATCGTTCACGATCTCGCACGATCTTCCACGACCTCGTTTCGCGTAAGGCAATTTGGCCGCAATAAATTCCGCGCCATTGGCTTTTCCATCTTCCCGGTCGCTCCTGAAAAATGAAATAAACCCGACATGTATCGTGGACGATTGAACTCCGTTCTCCCCACCCGTGTGATCTTTAGTCGCAGGCGATTTTTTTCTTCCTTTTTTCACGCAGGTTGATAGATTTAACTCATCTGTAGTGTCGCCAGTGGCGTTGTGATGTTTAGCTTTTATGTTATCAAAGATGAAAGAAGAGATTAGGATTTAACAAACTTAATCGACATCGTACGATTATAAAACACCAGAATACATACGTGAATCTTAATTGATTGTAAAAATCTCTCTGTGAGTTAGGCGGAAAATATTATTATGTTAGGTATTATGTTTCATTGTGATATATATACCATCACTTATTCACGATATCATTGGAGATTTAGAAGAAGTATCTCTTACCCGCCGACTTTTCAAGAAATTTCAACGGAAACCATCTAGTTCTCCTTTTGTTCGAGTACGAAAAAAGTGAATCATCGTTTTTACTTTAATTTGTTGTCGATATCTCACGCTAGGGATCACATGATCGATTATGATGGAGAGTCAGTCGATCAAGCGAAAAAAAACGAGCATTAAAGAGGGCAGGGAGGGGGGGAGGGAAAGAAAAGTAAGACAAGAAAAACAAAAGAGAGAACGCGGTGCCAGCTGCGAATTTTGATTGCAGCGAAGCAACCAAGCGCGAAGCTACAATCGGCCAAGTCAACAGAGGATGAGAACAGCGAAGGTAAGACGAATGATTCGGAGCTACGCAAATACCCAGGTTTTATTTCGATTTATTTTCGCTCACTCTGTGAAGAAATTCGCCCCTCCCCCCTCCCCTCTCCTTGCCCTGATGCTACTGTTTGTATCTGCCATTAATTTGCTAACAAAAAGGCTTGTAGCTGAATGTCAACAT
This sequence comes from Temnothorax curvispinosus, assembly GCF_003070985.1. Classification (NCBI taxonomy): domain Eukaryota; kingdom Metazoa; phylum Arthropoda; class Insecta; order Hymenoptera; family Formicidae; genus Temnothorax; species Temnothorax curvispinosus. The sequence continues at coordinate 254,175 of NW_020220101.1, read as the reverse complement.
TATCGAACAACCATATTTACCTCAAAATTCAAGTCAAATTGATTTAAAATTCATATTTTATGTATACAGGATCTGTTGTAATAACTGTGTAACACTTTTTTTGTAAACATCGGGTAAAACTAAACAGGAAAGTCTTGTAATGTTTTGCAATTTTTCACTATTAATGGGAAATTAATTAATAAAGATCCGTCAATCTGTCAATGAGGGTGCATCCGTGCGATTCAGCGACGTATATAAGCGCACAGCTGTATAAAGTTGTCCTCTTCCCTCCCTATTAAAAATCTAGTTACAACTATTATTATTTATTTGGTGATTGTTTGGTAGTGTTTGATGGGCCGTTCCCAACGATTACTGGTCAAAATTGTAATTAATAACACGGAAAAATTGAGTAAAATTTACTCCCTCTTCTATAAAATTTAACTTTCCAGATTATAATTATAACTATTAGCATTTGTTTGGTGAAAATGGTAAATGATAACATGGTAAAAAGACGTGACGTATGCATGTGAAGTTAGTCCCATCTTTACTAAAATTCGACGCTCTCTGATATGTAATCAGAGAACTGCAAGCATTCATTTGGTGATTATTTATTAACGTTTCTTAATGTATTCTACAGTCTTAATGTATTTACAGTCTGAAAAGTTGAATTTTATAAGGGGGGAGGGGCTAACTTTACATGCAAATATTTTTTTTGCGTTCTTGATTATAGTTTTTATCACTAATTGGGAATGGACTACCACCAAATGAATGATAATAGTTGTAACTGGATTTTCAGTAGTAGAGGAGTCAACTTTATACGGTTGCTTCGTCACTAAATTGTACGCTCCGTGGCAGACCATTATTAATTAATTTCTCATTAATTACTGTGAAAATTACAAAACGGAGAACTTTTCTATTCAGTTTCTCACGCTGTATCTGCTTGTAAAAGCTGTTACACTCATTAGTTGACAGCCTGTACATATATAAAAATATGTCTTTACAGTACTATGTTATTTATATGTATTATATATTGCTTATATATTATCTGTATATTTTAAATGGGATGCTCTAGACATAATCGCGAATACATAATTATTTATGGCATTTCTATTTCTGGAAAAATATGAACAATGAAGAATTAATTAAAAGTATTGAGTTGTAAAAGTTCTCTCGGTTTGTTTGTAATTTCTTTTTGATATTACAATTTAAATATTTGAACGTTTCTGACAAACAAAAAGTTCAAATATTTGAAGACTCAAGAAATACTAAGCTCTTTTCGATTCTATAGAAAAGTTTTAACGAGTTTATATAAAAACCAATAGAAATTTTCGAACGATTTAATACTGTTAATACTTTAACAGATAAACTATAGGTGCCGCAGAAAATTACATTTCCTTAACTGTTTTATTCTTTTTTTTTTTCAATGCTTACATTCATCTAATGCGATGCTCCTCAAACATCGACTTTCACATATAATAATAGTCATTATGTATTTCAATTTGAAAATAATCATTAATAATCACTCACGTAATTGCGATCATTATGACGTCATTATCAATTAATCGAACTTTCCATTTTGCTTGATAGAACGAAAGGCTTAACTATTCCTTTGCGTGAATTTGTTTTATAAATTTAATTTTAATTTGCTTGCGAAAAAACATTTTTTATACTTCGCCTCTATAAATTTTATCGATAAATTCCATTTACCGGATAAAGTTTCGATTTTTCAAATGTAGAATCGATGAACAGCTAGTGACGTTTAGGGCATGAACGACGTATTGCAAGATATTTCGTTTTTGCATATCTTACTTCGACAATCTTTGCGAATTATTCGTCATGAAAAACTGCTATTTGCCTGCACGAAAGTCGCGCGAAGCATGCCTAAAAGTATACCGAGCCTATTATCATTCTGGCGAGAGGTGCGATTAATCAGAATAATGTTCGTGAAATAATGGAATTCAGGACGTATGCATCATGATACACATAAACGCGATCATAATAATATTATTACTGGAAGTAAACATATATATTATATATTATGCATAATATGAATAAATATCTAAACTCTTCAACACAGTACTCTTATTTTTTACTCATTAAGGGGATCAAAGTGCACGTTTGCAATAATCATTTTTCACAGATAACTGTTTTGTTTAGAGTCTAAACCTAATTCTGACAACGATATCGTATTTTTAGATGTAATCCGTTGGCCACGCCACAGTCTTTTTGTAACAATACATTGTAGAATTTTTATATAAAGCGAATGTTTTCGCAAATTGAGATTAAAACAAGTTTCGATATTACAGACGACTGTAGGATCCCCTTAAGCTAAATTCTTTCTTCGGGCTTCAATTCCATGTAGCTAAAGTTGATTTTTGCGTTGTCTTTGCCATCAGAATCTAGAATGACAGTATTTTCTATTATATTCTCTCGTATTCTACGAAGAATATTCACTTATCACGTACTGTATCGCAGTGATAAATGTAACATTCAATTTTATTTCTATGTCAAATATCGGATATAGTTTTTCGTGATCGATTAATCACAGTCATTTATGAGACTAACGATGAAACTAAATATATTTTTCAATAAATACACATATATACTTAATGTAAACATGTAAACATGTATATTGTGCGAAATGATACAATCTTTTCTAACAACTTTCATGGCGAGATATTTTTCTAGAACGAAAACATCTCTTTCTCTCGATGATTCAGAATTTGGAGGAATAACAACTCGAGATGCTTTGCTCCTTTGGCAATAAAACTCACTTGAATACTTAAAACACTAAAGATATTTATTTATTACTAACTAATCTATTGCCATAATATAAAATTGGCAGCATATTACTCTACTAGAAATTGAATCTGATATGTGACTGTGATGAGCTCCGACTGTGAGCTAATAAAGTTGTATGATACATCACCGCTGTCTAACTTTTCTAGTTAATGATGAAGTAATATAATTCTTACTTTTTCTAGTAATTATATAAATAATACTATTTGGTACTGAAACTAACTATGACTAGACATAAAAAGCAAAACAATTTTTTAAATTTCAGATTATTTTTTATCAAGAGTATTTAAACTGATGAGATAATTACTGGTAAAAAAATATTTATTGCAATGTATTTATAATTAATATCTGTAATTAAGATTGATCAGATGCTATAGATAATGACTAGATAGCTTTTTTTTTAGGAAAGAATATAGTTTCATTTTTTTACACACACTTAATGATGTAATGAATTAGCTAAATAAATAATTTTGAAATTAATTATTTAATAAAAACTTTTAATAATTTACAACATAAAATAACAATGGCACATTTAAACTTTAGATTATTTAAATTTTATTATCCAACATACTAATATACTAATGATATTTTGTTATTAGCTATTGTGAGTAAAATTACCAAAATAGAAATAATATCTAGTTCTTTACAAAGTATTAACTAATTGTAAGTAATTAGTATGCATTTTAACAAACTTAATGATCATCTAATATAAATCTCATTTTTAATTATATAATTAATAAGTAACATTAAAATAAAGGAAATATTGTGGAATCATGCCTAATGTTTGTAAAAAACAGTTCTTTAATTTATTTTTAATGAGATGTATTAACTAAATAATTATAAAAATTCTCAGAATTTATTGTATACTATATCTACTCAGTTAATAGTATGTAAAGTAGCTTTCTTTTGCACTTTTTATATTTTTCTTATTTTTTCTAATTAATAATGAAATTTATGTAGAAGAAATTAAAAATGGTATTACTAATTTTTATTGATTATGCTACTATTAGGTAGCTGCTAGAAAGATTTTTATCAAATAATATAAGAGTTCTTTATTCGTTAATTTAAAAATGCTATTGGTGGAATAACACAAAAATTCTGAAAATCTTTGTGGAAAAAAATAAACATTTTCCGGATAAATTCGAAAATAATTTTTTAGTTTGAAAAAAAAAAAAGATTTATAATTCAACTATCAAAAATTAAGTTGCAGAAGCATAGCATAGCATAAAAATAGTACAGTTTAACATAGAATTTTTTAGTTTTTTTTTATTCGACTGTGCACAATTGAGTCGCATGATGGATAAGGGTGGAAGGATGTCTTAATATTTTTACATGTAACTTTAAAATTTGCATAACAACGCAGTGCTACCATATTTGATGTATGATGACTAAACAACAGTTCGCGAATAATTGATTGTAAATTCTAGCTAGTAATTAATCTATCTGATTTAAAAATTTTATGTAGCCTGTACTACCTATAGTCACTATCTTTGAAATCAGATTGGTTAGTTCAATTTCTACTTGAGTAGTAACATATCTATATATAATCAAATAAAGACTCATTTTTCGTCATCCGATTGGGCTGTCGATTTTTAGCTGCTTTGAACTTTAGACAGCCGCAGGATTCTTTTAAAACATTTAAAGGTTCTGCTCTAGAATATAATTTGTTTAATGTATAATTTGCCGTAAAAGAAGGTACCGTTTTTAAGTCATTATAATATTATATTGTAGATAATTTTTCAGATTTTTTAAATCTATCATGTACATTAATGATATATTAATATTTACAGATTTAAAAAATTACTAATTAAAGATTGCAAAATTATATAAAATTCAAAATGATCAATACGATAGCTAGATTATTTTTACGTATATTGATTTGCATCAAACTTGGTATTTATAGATTTTGCTGATTACAAATTATAGATTAAAATTATGAATTTAAAACGGCAGTTTCAATATGGTAATTTGAAATATTTGAAAATTTGAATTATTATTAGTTCTATGTATGTTCTATGTGAAATATGATCGAAATGTTAAATCCGTGATTTTTAAATTAATACAGGTTTCTACTGTGTAAAATGTATGTGCCTCGCGAACTTTTCTCATTCAGGCCCTTTGATAATTTTGCTATGTTATTACTATATGTATGTAACATTATTATATAATATTTTATAAAATTATTTCATATATTTATATGCTTAAATATTATGTATAATACAATTATCATGTCATAGCAACATTATTATTATATCTTCTTTTTTATAATAATAATTGTTTTATAGTCTTATAAATATTGTAGGTATGATATATGTATAAACAAAACTATAATATCAGTCTCGACAACATGGGTCGCATATGACTCATGCGACCTAAAGAAAGTTAATTCTTAGACATTTAGCTTTGTCTGAGCTTAAAAAAAGCATTTCTTTTTCATAAGACAGTAGAGACATAATGTCTCTGCAGCCTTATAAACTTTGCGTAAAATATAAAAATACGTTCGTGAGTCAAACAATGTCCTTGATTTTTCAAGACAAACGTCATTCAAGTTGAAAGCGTTAAATTCCACGTGGAATTCATCGCGCTCACAAATCATCGGTTATCTCGCTCTCACAATCTATGTCAAAATATCTCTATCTTTTGTGGCCGACTTATCCGATGTAAAGTGGTGTACAATACATATGCATATATACATACATAAATGTATATCTACACATTTATTACACATACATGCATACATATATATATATATACATTTATTACACATACATATACATTATTACATACCTACATTTACTCGAGAGCGCGCGTGCATATACCTATATAGTGCTCTCTCGTATTTAGCTGCACGAAATTTACCGAATGCTTACCTATAAATATGTATACACTCCCCTTGGACTTCAGGCCGATTGTAGTAGCGATTAATCGTTGCAATTGAATCATGTATATTGTATACGGATTGGAGGGAATAATAATAAAGAACAAAGATCAATCGTTTCTGAAATTTGCTTAAATCAATTCCAAAATTGAAATTATTTGAAAAATGAAATTTTTCTTGGGGCTGCCATGGAAAGTCAAAATTTCTAGTGTAATTGCAATCGTAATAACGACTCTGGACTTTTACAATAACACTTTACAATAACAAGAGCAAAAGTTTATAATAATTTTTCATTAATATATAGTAATATCATGACATTATTATGGAATGGTAATAATTTAATGTTTGTTGTAAAACAGTGATCGGATTTAGTTGTAGTTTTTTGTTTGATTTTCTGATGCCCATTGTTATTGCCGTTTGCGTTTTAATGTTAAACGATCGATATTATAGTGTAGCTTTCTTATGCCCACTTCTACCAATGTAGATTAATCTCGGTTTAACTTAACTCTTAGAACTATGTATCTTGAGAATATGGCAATATGATAGCTTTATTTTGTTATTTATGCCATTTATGGCATATAATAACTACACTTTGATTTAACTCGTATTTGTCCTTGTTATTTACAAAGATGGATGACATGAATGAAAATAAAAGTAATAATTTCAACTTGAAACATATCCGAATGCCTATTGTTTTCAAAAAAATGCGAGTTTGATTTATACACCTGCAGTCAATAGACGCAGTAAATAAATAGACTGAGGATTTCTAGATAGATAATATTTTTTTAGAAAACAGGAAGATGAAATAAAAACAAACTTGTTATATTAAAATAAAATATATTCTATAAAAATACATTTTTAGTGTCACATTGTGCGTGAATATTTGCATATTCTGAGACATATTTTAAACAATTTCGTATATTTTATATGATAAGGACAATTATACAAGAGATTATATAATTAAGAATATGTTATATGTTATAAGTAAAAAATCTTGATAATAAAATAATTTTTCTCTTATCAAGAGATATTCTTAATAAGAAAAACTTATTTTTATTCTTAATTTATAACATTAAAAAGAAAAGGTTTACCTACTTATTATTCGGTATTTAATACAATTTGCAATATTTATTATGAAAATGTTTTTACAATAAAATTTCTAAATATTAACGAATTTTAAATACTAACAATAAGAATTAGTACGTGAAATTTATACATATACTCTATATGTTTTAGAAAATAAAAAAATATTTGAAAAAGTTTATGAACCAAAATCAATATCTTGATAATTATTAGTTTGTTTGTGCAGCCTTAATGAATACAGTTTAAAATTAAAAAATAACTACAAAATTATCAAAAATATGAGAAACGTTAAAAATATTAAAGTGAATATGAATAGGAAAAAAGGGAGTGTTTAATCAAATAGTTTGATAATGCCAATGAATGAACTTTTAAAATAAATTCCTATGAACATAAATAAAATACAAAAGATGTTTAAACGTAGTAACACACACATGCAGACACACACATATATACACACACACATTTCTACATGACTGTTATCTTCAAAACTATTATCAGATAATTTTTCATTAGAATACGTTTTAGCATATTTCCTGCATATAATGCAGAATTATTTTGCATGTTTTTCATAGAAAAAATATATATAAATATATGTTGCTGTAAATAGATTGTACATATTATAAATAATCTAATACTTAATTATTGATTTTTTTTTGAAAAATAAATCTGTATCTCAAAAATTTATAATCTTATTATAAGAGAAGTGCAGAACATAATTAGTATAGGTAATAATCAGCATGCATTTCAGTAATAGGGGTACTTGTATTCATACGATCGCACTCGTGTCAATTGCAATATGCATGCTCAGGGAGCCAATTAAAATACCACATGTCTTGCAATAACAGTAAATTACGTCAACTGTATCCATTAACATTAATTATCGATTGTTAAATCGTCTGTTATAATACCTAATAACAAGCATTTGAAGGAGAGAGATTTACATTGAGCTCTCAATTGAGAAAAAGCAAGATAATTAGAAATCGATTTGTATTTTTATATTGATAATGAGCTGCTTTTATGCTGATAAAAATTAAAGAAGTGTACAATACCTAGTATTTGCCTGCTTTGACATATGGTAATAACGATCAATATTATATTGTAAATAATTATCATTGTACTGATAAGTGTGAGGCAAGTTATAATCTCCAACGATTAAAATATCAGCATTAGATGACATAGTTATCATTTCTTCAACAGAGAGACAGTGTTACTCATAACAAGCAGAAGGATCCGAGGCCGGGGGAAAATAAATGATTATGTATATAATTATGTTTATAATCCAGCCAAATATATGTCTACGAAAAATTACTCAATATATGCCGTTACCTTAAGAGCACGACTAAATAAATAATTATAAATAGTAATTGATATCCAAACGAACTACATTATCTATCCATGAGAAATACATTATAATTATCAAAGTATAACTTTACATCTGTAATGCTATCATTTAAACATGTCTCTACTAAAATAATATCAAATTCCTCAGAAGCAGAGGATATAGCACAACGCAGAGCGCATAATTTCGTTCTTAAACTATATACATTCTGATAATAAACTAAAGGAGAGCGAATCAGTTTGTTGACATTAAATTAATGTTGACAATTTCTTAGGCATTCTTTTTGTAATGAATTGTTTTATTAGTCTTGCCCGCATCCTTTGACACCTTTAATTAAGACTGCAAATCCTTGGCCATGAGATGCTTTCTTTGCTTTAACACTAGAGAAATTCGTACAGGACTATAATACCGAGATTTATTCCACACAGAATTGCCAAGACATCCTTTAGTGGGTCGGTCTAGAGTGACCTTGATGTTTTCTGCCCAGTCTTCTTATCCTAGGAACCTTATTATCGGATTGGATTTTCTGAATAATATTTTTAACAAGATCGGCATCAGTATAGTTATCACCTTCAAGCTCTTCCAGATTGTAAAATACGAGCCGATCTTCTCTTCCCTTCAATTCCCTTCAATAATATCCACCTCTAGTGGGGGCCAAGGGTTGAGATCTAACAAACCTTAGCACAATGCCTAACAACAAGTTCTCAAGTTGGTCAATTCCATTTGACAATGCTTTGACTATCATCCTTTTTTTCCCCTCCATATCGATTCGATACAATTCTCGCATTTCTCTACGGAAGTCAGCAAATTCCCTGAGTATTATCTCCTTGATAGTGTTAAGAAGAGAGGAAGTTGCCTATATTCCTTCTTTCTTTCTCTTTTAATACTATTTATTCCATGCTTTGAGACACGCTTGAGGAGTTTCTATAGTTCGTGAATTGGCCATTTTAATGAAGATGACTAGTAGGGGAGACACCAGACCGGGTGAGATGCAACATGCAATTGCCACAGACGATAGGCTTTATATATATGTCTTTATTTCAGCTATGCGCCAAGAAAGGACTTGGTTTTCAATTCTACTTAACTCACACATCCTTCCACACATCAAACAACATTCTTCTTTACAAAACAAGCCACAATACATTATTATTTACATTATTTACAATCGTTATCTTTTTTGTAGCATTCCTCTCTCCTTTTCCATAATCTATTTAGCACCTTTCCTTTTTCCATTCTAAATTTGTCATCGCATATGTTCTCTAATCGTTCTCTATTATTCCTACCTAAATTCTCAAACCACATACTTGTGATCTTGCATTCGCTTATATAATGCTCTAAATTGTCCCTACCTGACTTACAGAATCTACACTTCGTATCTTCTTCGCCAAGCCAGTATTTATTTGCATCCTCAAAATTACCGCACCTTAATTTTACCAGACGATAGGCTTTATATTATACCATTATTCTGTCCGTGGTATTATAAATAAAATTTTAAAAAGAAATATAAAAGAACGAACACACAAAAAAAAAGATAAAAAATAAAGCAATATATATAATATTTTATACAAATAATTATAATTATATTTTAATGTATTATAATACTTTACTTGATATTGTTTTGTACTGATTTACAAACAGATTTTAAATATAACAATTATTGAATATTTGGTCAACTAAAGTAGTTTTTTATCACGTAGGACTTGTGATAAAAAAAAGCCATTAAATTTGTCTGTGCAGCAAAGCTAATCTGTCATCTTATGTGATATTATACTGCGTTCAAAAATAATTTGAAAGTTGTTCGACTAATTGCGTTTGATAGAATGCAAATGCAGCTGCGATGATATTTAATCCTCACGCAATGAATCGAGGAAAGAGAGGAAGCTTTTATTAAATCCGCAGACTTATCATTTACCGTCAGCTGTTGATACGGAAATTTTCTCAGCCATTGATAGCATTCTGATCGAAGCTGGGTTGCGGTGCACCGACGATTACAGAGTTCAGACTTACAATTGTATGTCGCTGTTTCATATGCTTCGCAAAAGCGAATTCGGATAGAGATCTGGCTCGCATGCTCTCTGAGACACAAAAGCGAAAACTATTATTCTGGCGTAGCATTATTCCGTAACTAACGCGCAGTTAAGCGCTTATTTAAATAAAATTAGTAATGAATAAAATTAAAAAAAAAAGTATTGAAAAGATAATTGGCTTTATTTCGTAATGCGAAGTACAGAGTACAGAGATGCGAAAAGGTAATTGCTTCTGAATTTTACTCCTATACAATCCGATTCTGTTCGCTCGAACCTTTAATCTAAAGTAAATTTGCCGAAACAAAATTTTAATTCGGATTTTGATTAATGATTATTCAATTAAAACATGCAATTATTTTAGCAATTTTTCTCTTTGGGATTGATCCAAAATGCGCAATACAATCTTCTTTCACAATTCATTCATTTTTAATCTGATGCGATAAACTTTATTGGAATAAAAATTTAATTTGGATCTGAATATCAATGAGTCATATTCAGTTGAAATATTTGTTCAAAGGTTTTTCTACTCACAATCAGTAGATCTCTCGCTATTTTTTATTTATTTTATCAGAGCTTTATTAAATTAATGAAATATATTCAACGTATTTAACATTAATTAAAATCGAGACAAACGAAAAATTAGATAATTATATTTTCTTCGCTTTTCGCTTCACTGTTTGCTGTGTCGGTTCGTGTTCATTATACTGTTCAGTGAATAAGATACACCGTGGCACAGTGGAGCGGAAATTGGAAAACGTGAAAAATATAGAAATCAATTTCTAGTTAATTAAATTACATCAAGCTTCGTATACATAGATTTTTGGAGGGATTAATTGCGAATTTGATATTAAAATGAAAATATTCTAAATGGTGGATACAATATAACGGCCACAAATTACAGGATTTTATACAATTATTATATATATTTATATATATATATCACCATAGAAATTACTTTTTAAAAATTTTACAGTTATACATATTTAACTTTAAAAATTACTTTTTAATAAAAGATAAAGAGCGCCAAGTGTCCGCGTTCGTAAAAATAGTTATTATGCAATATGTTGTTTTAACCTATTTTTGCTATAAAAGTAGTGACATTAAACATTACGCCAACTGAGCATGAGTTTATGCACATCATAAAATTTAATTCTTTTTATCATACTTAATAGAATAATAAAATAATGCAAAAGAACTTGGTATTGACAAATTCAAAAATTGTACTTATCATGACATTTAATTCTTTTATTATTATGCTATAGTTATGAAAATAATAGAATATTTCGCCCAAAAAAACTTGGCGTTACTAAATAAATATGCATGCAAATTCATGTGCATGTGTGAAGTTTGTGAATGAATTTGATTAAAAATGTAAATAAATATATGTGCGAAATAGATTTAATATAGTTTACCTGTATTGTATATTAGAGACTGCTTTCTTTCTCTACGTGAAACATTAATTCACACAATAATAAATCAAAACGCCTCAAAATTAGTATTGATAAGTTTTTACTAAATATATAAATGGAATTAGATAACATAAAATTGAAAATTGTCAACAACCTATTAAGAGAAACAAGACCGTCATGATATATACAATCATTAGAAGAAACTGCTATTAAAATTGTCAATCAAATATAATTATATAAAAAATTAAATATATTAAACATTATTGTTATAATGTTATTAAATATTTGACGTTGACAATATAGTAAATAAATATGCATTAACCTCCTCAGTACTATTATTATTGTTGTTATTATTAGTTCTTAATTTTTTATTGTCTATTATTACAAAAGCAACCGTACATTCTTATACTAACAATAAAAGACGACAATGACGGTGACGATAAAAACGATTTTTAAACAGATATTTTCTAATTCAATATTTTATATTCAACTGCTATTTAGCGGCTCAGTGAGCGCATACCTATCTAGTATTAGATGTACGCATTGATTAATAATTATACTTTTTTGAGTGAATTTTCGACGAGCTAGTTTTACGACAGTCACAATTTATTGTGGACTGTAAACTTTTTTCGACCGCAATATATAGTATCGTAATATATAATATACTTAATATTTTTACCGCATACGTTACCACTAAAGAGTAAGTAAGAGGGCGATAGAGAAGAAAAAGAGAGCGAGTATAACACGTGACGTCACATAGTATTTATAAAGAACGAATGAGAGCGCGATAATGAATGAGTGGCAAGAGAATAAGCGAAATATGAGTGGCGCTCACGCTCTACAGATGGAAAGGAACGAAACGAGAAAGCGTGCAATAATAGGCTGCATATATTAAATTAAATACTATACTTAGAAAAACATAATCTCTTTAATTATTTTGCAATATTATCAATATAATATTATTAGGTGTTTTTAAATGTGAATACAAAATAATATTAAAAAGTGAATGCACACACACACAAAGTATATTATTACTATAACAAAAATACTTAATAAAAATTCGTGAAATTTGCCTAAAATGAACATCAAAAATGTAAAGAAAAACGCGAAATATATTTTATAGTAAAATATAATTGCAATAGATTCAATATAGGATGCAAAGAATATTTAAAATGTAAAAAAATATAACAGCAAAATAAAATGAGAGCATGAAATACAATAGCGTAATGAGAGGCCATTTTTAGTGTTCTTTTTTAAACGGATATCCTTAACATACATAACAGTATGAAATAAAATATGTTTTTACTAAATAAATATTTTAAGATATTAAATAGCCGAAATAATGGATGTAAAATCATTTAACACTGGCAATGATTAAAAGAAAGACGAAATAATTTGGAATCTAAAAATTATATTAAATGGTACATCATACAATATTAATAACGGTAGAATATTTTAAAATACATAAAAATATAATTTTATTTTTTCTATTTTTGCATGCGTATTTTGACTTGTGCCCCACTGTGTCAACTGTGTGTGGGTAAGAGGCGACAGTAAAACGGCACTGAAAGGATACGCCTACTTACTGACGTATACAGTACTACATCGATCCTATACGTGTACCTCGCCGCCATCGACATCGAACTATAAAAATAATGCAGATGACCGTACAGACCGTAGAACGTATATTCTTTGCGACGCGTCGCGTCGCGGCAAACGGAAATAAAATGTGATTTGTTTGATTTATACACAATACCGAGGGACTCATGCTTGTCGTTTATCTTTTATACGCGATCTACTGTTTTTCGGGAAATATCTGCGTATATAATAATTTACTTAATATAAAGTTAGTACCTTGAAACCCAACACTTTTTCTTATATAAATATATTTTTTGGTATAGTAATATGTAAGCTGCTCATAATAATTTTTAATTTTGTCTTTCAAAAGTTTTTAATATGGTTCACTAAAATATTGGTTCACTGAAAAGAGTAAACAAATTTAGTTTAATTAAAAAAACCAAGAATTTTTACTTTTCCAAATAGACATGATGCATTTTTTATGACATATATATGAATAATGTATACGCAATATCTTTAAAAATTTTTAGTTCATTAGCTAAGCTTTCAAATAATTATTTTCATACGTCGTTGTCGAGAAAAAGCTCTTGGAAATTCTATTTTCTTAATAATCATTATATATAATAAATAATTATATGATCTTTTACCGTTAAGGAAACAAAAAATTGTTTTATTAAAAGTTTGTAATGGTCTGTGTTATAGTACTTTGTAATTCATCCAACATATTATTTGCAATTTTAGATATTATTATAATTTTTAACATTTTTATTAATAATAAAATTATCTTTTATTTATTAATAATTAAGTTTCTCTCTAAATCTGAATCAGTGAATAGTCACTGATTCAGATTTAGAGAGTTTGGAATTGTATCTTGTAAATTATAGATAAATAGATGTGTAATTAAACAAAGCAAACAATGCAAAACTATGCTGCAGGTTATCCTATTGCATTAAATTTTTTATTCAAATTTATAATACTAAAACTTGTAAGCAAATTAGCACTATTATCATTTTTATATCTGGTAGTACTAAACCAAAGATCTCAGGTGCGAATTCAGTCCTGGTATTATAGAACCAAAATAAATAAATTTTATCGCTTGTCTCTCCTCCTCGACAGAATGGCAGCCCATCAGGAGTATCCCTTGCCTCGAAATCCCCTCTACCTTGCCGTTCGGATTCGGCGTTAAACTTTAGGTCCCGCATGTGCTTGTGTACAACCTTCGTGCGCACCATAAGCATATGATTTGGGGAAGCCCAAGTCCGACTCGGACTGTTGCGCAATCGAATGAATGAATAAATAAATCATTTTTTTATATTTGCCTTATATTCTAATAAATTTTGAATCACTAATTTTCCTAATAATTTCTTATTAGGTTAAGTTAAATTTCTTCTCTACATGAAGAATTTTTCATTATTTAATTATGTAAACTCTAAAAAAGAAAAAGAAAATAGGAAGAAAGACATTGAAAATATTTATAGCATGAATAGATTATTGAAAACCTTTAAAAATAATACTCTATGTTAAGAACTTTTTAACATTTAAGACATTTATTTGTATTGTGCTTTATTACTACCGTAAAAATAAAACAAGTGCGTCAGAAAAAAATATGTGCAAAATACGTATCTTTCTTTGATTTGCACTGCTTTACTCTTATTATAAATAATATAAATAATATATTTATAATATGCTTTATAAATTAGAACGACTATGAAATTGAATACCTATCATACATACAACGTGTAAAATGATAAACTATACTACCATAGTTAACCATGGTTAAATTATACTATCCATGCAACTTTTAAGGACAATATTGCTATACGATTATGTACCATTAGTCCTGGTTTACAATAAGTGCTTTAAGCCGTAAGAAATTGACCAATTACAGACGAGTATTCTTCTCACATTCTTCTGTGATTGGTCAATTTCTTACGGCTTAGGGTTTAAATACCCTTAAAGCAAGGTTGTAGACTTGAGATCAATCCAGACAAACTTTGCATAGGTGCATAAGCATAAAGAAATGGATTGGTCCATTTCCTTATGCACAGGTATATGGACCAATCAATTTTTTTATGCTTATGTTTATGCGCTATGCAAGTTTGTCTGGATAGACTTTTACGCGACTAATATGTTATTGCTGCGCAACAATATGTAACGACAGCAACATCACTGTTACAAAATAAGAGAATAGAGATATTTTTCAATTAATAAAATACAGTAACATTTAATAATGTGCATACGTGACAGAAAAGATAAGGCATATTCCTAATAACTCTGACGCTCTAATGTCCAGATCACGTCGAGATCACGCAAAGAATGGTAACGAGTGACGTTATGATATTATGTATATTAACTATAATTAAAAATGTAAAGTTATTAAAATAATTAAAAAAAAAATGTTAAAGTAATAGATACAATTTGCACTTATTTTTAAATTATTATAAAATTAATACAATATAGAAAAACTAATTCTAAGAAATTATTGACGAAAAATAGTAAGACATAATATAAATAGATATATGGTGACTTTTTATAAACTCGCTAATTGAAAGAATACCCAAGTTAAATTTGTATATAGTTAAATTCAGTTATCTTATTTAAATTAAGAATAAAACGAACAGATAAAGTTCAAAGGATTACGCGTCTTTAATTGGAAAAAATCTTAATTCTGCGAAATTTTCTTTAAGATATAAATTTTATAATTAAAATTTTGTCACGCAAAAATAAGCAAATAAATTTTAATAGAAGATTAATTACAAAAGCTCATAGAAATCTGATCATCTTATGCTTGGTTGTATAAAACTGATTATTAAGCAGCTAATAGGGGAGACAAGAAGAATGAAATAAATTTCTTACATTTATCGCTAAATACCCCGCCGCCGCGCCACCTCTAAGAAGCTATTATACAGATACGAAAGAAAACCGGGAAACCGGCGAGTGTAAAACGTGAACGAAGCATTCGAACGAGCCACGCAAGAATGGTGGATTAACAAACACTGCACGCGCCTATATCGGCATCGCAAATTCGACGCGAAAGTTTTTCCACAAAGAAAGTTTTCCACAAGTTCTATTTCTTTATTGTGCAACTTCGACTTTTTACCATCATCGCTTGATGTTGTGTCCCACTTGCTTTTCCAAGATTTTCCTGCATGCCGCTTAAAATCGCTCCCATTTTCCACCATTGTGTTTTCTAGAGGTCATTTTATCTAGTATTAAAACGCCGCAAGAATTCCATGATTTCTTGCAACTTTTCATTACATTTATTTTTTACCGCAGTGATTTTTTTTTAATGTAATGGCATTTGTGTTTATCTTGCTTGTGTGCAATCACGCTTGGAAAGTTGATCGAAACTTCTTTAAGGTGTCTCGATTGTTAAAGATTATTTTCCGTCACCGAGACAAACTTGGAGTATATCTAACAATTGCACCAAGATATTGTCGCTTGAGAAATGACATGATGGATTTGATAAAAGAGCAAATAATAACCGTCGGAAGTTTACGGATTGATTCCCGCGCGGGAGATATTAATTTTATTAATTATCTGAAAAATCTATTGCATCTTTTTTTTTTTTCAAAGGAGAAATTGATTAAATAAATATTGTTAAAACATGAGTTTATATATATATATATATATATAAAAGACATTTTTTATCAGATCGATGATTGAAAATGCTATAGCTCTAATGCAACAAGTTGAGTGAATATGATCGAGAGACCTAACGAAGGAGCAACATTTCAAAGTTTTAGAAAAGAAGGGGAAGATGATGATTAAAAAATGATGTAAATTTTACAGGGCCCACTTTGGAACCACCATTGCCCAGGCGAAAGAAATGTCCGGAGCTCGCTTACAAGACGCACGAATTTATCACGGCAGCGGACGGCGGTGGTATCGACACCATCGATTCGAACGTTGTAGCTGATAAAGTACGAGTAAGGATTACATCACTGATAATAATTTTCTATAATTCTTTGTAACTTATAACAACATTTGCATAAACAAAAATTAACATATTAACAGGAAGATTTATTTATTCCATCAGGAATGATTATTTTCCCTTTTCCTTTTTTTCTAATTAAATAAAATGCCATCCTTGTTTCTTTTTTAGACTTATATTAATATAATTATAATATATTAGTTATATATAAATATACAGGGTATTTCTGGACATTGGCGACAAATTTAAAGGGGTCCTAGATCTTGGTAAATTGTAATATTCTATTTTCGGACTCTCTTTAGAATATGTCTATCTCTGAATAGAATATCCTGGAATATGATATCTTCCCTGACGTCAGATATCTTTTTAAAGAGCTAATTACAAATCTCTGAGATTTCACGTGCGATGAGAACATTTTGGGAGAACCATTTTGCCTTCCAATATATATTGGATTATTACGAAGGGTTAATTGAGTTTGAAATATTGGTTTTCAAACCACAGGAAGTTACAGCAACGTCGGCACTGCCACCGAGTCAGCTCAGTAAGGCGATATCTCGTATCAGTACCGAGTACCGGCTGCAGTTCGCTTGGCCTAAAAGATCGCAGTTGACGAATGGCGAGACCCAGGCGCCGGTCCTAGCTGCAGGATTTCCCGGGGGTACTGCGGGCCCGCCGAGAAAATCGCTCAGCATGGGTGCGCTTAAACAGGGTATGGCACCCACTGGACCCGCGCCGGTACATAAGAAGCGACCCGGCGACTTCGGTCACAAGCGCGACGGTACTTATTTAATCTCAGCATTAATCGGGATCCTGAATAACCCAGATAGCAAAACATGAGTGTGCAAAATCATGCAAATTATTGCTGGAAACAATTTATGTATTGTTTCCACAAACATTGAATTGTAGCCTCGGTCTAGGATTCATATTTGCGGTACTTTTGCAGCAGAGATGTATAAATTATTGCTGCAAACTGTTTGCGGCAACAATATCTAAATTATTTTCATTAATAATATGTAAATATACCAATGGAACCTTCGAGCGTAAACTGCGTTGCTGCGGAAATGTAATGAATATTAAATAAACCTTTGCTTGAAACAAATTTAATATTATTGTTGCTAAGCATTTGCGGACGCAGCTTTACATGTTATTTGCGCAAACTTTCGTCACGAGTTTACGCACATATTTTGTAAATATATAGGTGTTTTGTTATCTGAGTAGACGTACGCGAGTCTCGAATTTATTAAGTATCACAGTTTTATAATTTAAAAATTATTATCTTCTTTCCTCTTTCTTTCTCTTTCCCTCTCTCTCTTTCAATCATTTAACATTTCTGCTAGAGAGGAACCGACATCAAATCGTAAAAGGCGATAAAGTGACAGATGTAAAATAGAATTTTTGAATTAAACTTTTCTAATTATAATGCCACTATTTGCAAGTCATGATATTTATGTACCTTTCCTCAGTATATCAAAAATTTGCATTTGTGATGTTTGTAATTTTATCGATGTAACGAAGTAATAAATTGAATGTAACGAAAAATATATTTATAAAAAAAAAACTTAATCTCGTCATATTGCGCACGTACGTATATACGGAAAATATTATTTAACGTATGTTTGTGCATTCCCCAGGGGTTCAGGCGTCTGAACTGGAACCATTGGTGGGTAGACCGGACGGAATCGACGGTATGGTACCGGAGGGCGATGAACGCGAAGAGGACTTGTCGGATTTGAAAGTAGCTTTCAGGTCAGATTATCAGCCGAAGATGTTCGTACGGCTTATCGCGTAAAAAGATTCGATATCCTTGTGAAAGAGGAAGCGAAATAAGAGAAATAGAAAGTAAAAAAAGGCATCTACGACGATCCCGATCGGTGTGAAGACGCGATGATAACGCGACGTGACGATTATGTGATCATTACACACAAAATTGATTATTTGCAGGGGTAAAAGGTCAGGTAGAACCGTGCGGATATCGGACAATAAAGTGCGGGGCAAATCAGAGACGAGACCATTTCCCACGGCGGAGGTGATCGAGCTCCGGCGACTCGCTGACGAGTACAAGGTAATCCGTGGGAGACGTTTCGTCCTTTCGAAATTGGGGTTCTTATTCGAGGAATTCTTATTATCTCGCAAGTCGGCTCTCCCCACACGGTATTTCGTCCATCTTTACGTGAATCCCACGTCCGATCGCCGCGCTTCGTATTTCCTGCATCCAATTGCTCAATTGATCTGATCGTTAGGGTCATCGAGTTTATCTAATTATCTATCAGTCTTGGGGATCGGCGAACAACAATCTAATCGATTATCGAAATTCTGCATGCTTTGTTTTATCTTCCTCTATTCCGTGATGTCACCAATAACAACGAAAGTCCAGCCATTGCAAGTCTGCTAAATTAGATATTCCGCTGCTTTACATAGCGACATATAATATATTTCACTCATGACATACAAGTAAAATAATTCCGTCTTACAAAATATTTTGCAGCAAGTTAACCGTTCATTAGGCGGCTCATACAACTTTTTTTATGAAAACACATCTCTGAAATTGATCTTGAAACGATTTTCGCGATTTTATAATTTTAGGAATGCAATTCCAAAAATTTTTTGTCTAAGTAAGATACTTTAGTGTCTTCCTAAGCATGTTTTTGTGTGTTTTCTTAGTACCGTGTTATAGCATTGAGTCTGGTTACTTAACTTTGATTAAGTCATATATATTTAGAACGCTACAGAAACCGAATTGCAGTTTATACATATATGTTTATAGGAGATAAACCTTTTCTTTCTAAAATAATTCACGGAATATTCACTTCAATTTTTTATACTTACTTAGGAAACACTCTGTATAATCTGAAGCATCGAGTTGAGCGGAGGCACGATTGTCATATCTAAAAAACAGTTAAGCAGATGAAATTTTTAATGAGTTTGATTATTGTACTTGGGGTCATATTATACATATAATAAAAGTTTTAATTTTTTTCTGTAATGAATATTAAGAGAAATTTTTTAATATAGATGTATTTTAAAATCGGATAAATTGAATTTAATTGAATAAATTTAACCTAGAGATTTCACCCGCTTAACAGTTTTTTAAATATCAATCATGCCTCCACTCAACTCGATGGTTCAGGTATACATACACTATACACTTTTTGTCTACACTTGGCGAGACACTGCCGTGCCTCTTGATAAGTATAATACTGCTCATAAGTAAGTAGAATGGATTTACCTGATTGCGAGTAGAAAAGTTTTGTATCATTTTGCGAATAAGAGCATATCTGCCTGACAAATGCAAATGTGCAGCGAAGAAAAGACAGCTCAGCGTCACGCGCTGATTGAGTTTAAGCGCAGTTAGAGCAATAATGTGTAATGTTGGTCTGTCTTTTGCCACTGAATTTCACGGATGCACGCTCATTCACAGATCTTTATTAATTACAATTTATCATTAATAATTGCGAAAAATGCAAAATGGTGCACTTTTTTTATTCAATTTAATCCACTCTACCTATCCATGAGCAGTATTATACCTATTATCAGACACCCTGTATAAAATCATGTATCTCACTAAAGAAAAAGAAAACAGTACTTTAAGGTAATTCGTTCAAGGATAGAGTGGAAGACTTAATCGGAGTTGATGTTGATCAACGGTGTGACCAATTTTTTTAGTGTTACCCTTCTTAGAAATTGTGTCGCGACACCCAGCGGTAGATTAGATTTTCATGGAAATAACAACATAGACACATAGAGACGGATGCTGATACATTTTGATTTGCGTTAGCATCGTGACTGGGGTTGCGGTCTGGCAGCCGAAGACGAGGCTTCGCTATGGAAACGAGTCTCCAGTAACCATGCGCTCAACGCCTTATCCCTTGCCAGGCCAGTACACTATACTCCATCATTTTCCAACGAGAGAAGCTCGTTTTTATTGTTATTGTTGTTGTCATTGTTGTTGTTGTCGTCATTGTGTTGTCGTTGTTACGTGAGTAACAACGCTTGTTGATTTGTTGGTTATTGAGTTGTTCAACAATCGTGATTCATGTACATTCTTTTTCATTTATCAGTTTATTATTGAAATATTTCATGGAAACGCATAGTTAGATATCGCGTAATAACTTTCCAGAAATATTTCTAACGCCAAAATATTCTGATGGTATTAATTATATGTATTAAATGTATGTTCATTCAACATAGTTCCCGCTCTCGAATTTTAACTACGAATTTTAACTTTCAAATACGAAAAAGATAATAAATGAGAAATTCAGTTTGAATTTCCTAGCGCAAAACATTTTCAGAAATGTGTGATTTCAACCACACTTTGTGTATTTTAAACGCACTTTGAACACAACTATGTACCGTTTCAAGTACGTCGTACTCTTAAGGGCCCTGGCACAGAAAAACTTAAGCAGTAAGCAAATTGACCAATTACAGTCAAGTATTCTCAAAAACTTAAGATAGTCATTGGTCAATTTGCTTACTGCTTAAGTTTTTCTATGTACCCTGGCCCTAATCTATATGTCTATTTGTCATTTCGAAGGTCGTCATCGTACTTAAAGAGATGGATCTTTCCGATGGGATTGCGTTTAAGTCACTCGAAATTCTTACATCCGACAGACACAAATGCATCAAACACCTCGCTTATCGGATTTACACGCGTTATTATCCACACACGTTGTATCCACTGTGCGATCGTAAACGCTGTTCATCACGGATTTGCCGTTCACGCGCAAAACAATAAAAGCGAAAACACTCGCGAGAGTTTGAGCGTGCTCGCACCTTCACACGGATTCCGTCGTAGTTAGCTAGTTCATTTTATCGATTCGAACGAATCGATGGTCGGCTTGACATGATTGTCATATAAAATCGCCTTTTGATCGATTCAGGTCGGTCACCAAGGAGGAGAAAGAGAAGGAGAACACGAGGAAGGTCGCGCCGATCGCCACTATGTTACCGGCGGGTCAACCGTCCTCGGAGCAAACCAGACCGATTCGCGGCATAATGCAGGAGGACATGAAGGCAGTATGCAAATATCTTATCAATTAGTTTATCCTCTTACGGAAAATAAGCTGCTTTTATCGAAATATCCTAAAGTCGAGATGTAACTGATTCTTTTCTATTATCTTAAAATCGCTCGAGTGTTGTACTCTTTCTTTTTAATTTACACGATGATTTTTAATTTGCACGATGTCTTGAAACGATCGTTTTTATCCACAACAATTATTTTGCAACTCTTACCTTTCGATGAAGGTGTAGGGCAATTATCAGATAAATTAATATTGCTATATGGTTTATTGTTTTTACTTACCGGAGAATACATATATATATATATATATATATATATATATATATAGGATAATCGGGGAAATTGCTGAAACTATTATAGCTATTATTTTGTAACAGCTATTTGATATTTTATATTTTATATTATTATATTATGGACAGAACAAAATAAATTTAATATTGTAAGTTGAAGAAAGAACTCCATCATTTTTATGAGCAATGCAAATAAATATTTTAAAAAGGCAAATAAATAAAAAAACAAATAAATTGCTGCATATGGCTCAATGTTATGTTTTTAAAGTGATGTTTATCTGAATATGCACAATAATCAAGGCGTTTTTGAAAATTATTAAATTTCTAACATTAATAACTATAACTGCGTTTTCGAAGAATTTTAGGTAAATTTTCATAGAAATGGTCGTTCAGATCTTCCAAACATACAGGGTGGTCCACTTAACTCGCGAGCATCTGAAATATCTCATATCTTTTATTTTTGATGTGATACACGAAAAAATGTTTAAGGAAAAAGTTGTGGTAAACCGTTCAAGGGAGCAATTATAATGACAGAAAAAGTTTTTTCAAGATCATTTTTTTAGAGATATCTTCGAAACCTGATGCGATAGAGCAATACGGGCAACGAATTCGGTTTCAGCACGTTAAAATCCTTCAGAAACGACTATTAAGATCTGAGGATCAAAATTGACGTCGGTCTGTGTTACCATTACAAGAAGTTAATATTTTATTTTTTGTTACTTTTATTTTTATTAGTTAATAATTATTAATAACGTACTTAAATGATTATTATTGGGACAATTATCTTACAATTAGTGTTTAAATTTATTTAATTTTATTTATTTATTACAAAATAACAAGTATTTAGTTTTAGCAACTTTCCTGTGCACAGGATTGTCATCCTGTACATTTGGTTTTAAAATTTTTTACGCACACAACATAGCACACGCAATTATATTTCTAATTTAATTTTGTCACAGGATAATGATCGATTCCGCTCGAGAAAGGATTTCTTGATCCGCCACCATCTCGATCGTACTACTGGTGTGGGTATGTAGTTGAGAAATAATTTAATTAATATAAAAACAATAATAAACATTAATTATATATTTTCATTTACTACGTTTACACGAGCGTAACTTCTGTAGTAACTTACGATAATTCACTCGTTTACGCGGAGTAAATTATCGTAAGTTACTACAAAATTCCGTTTACGCGAAGGAATTATC
>NW_020220101.1:227665-230624 GCF_003070985.1 Temnothorax curvispinosus | reverse complement strand
ATTATAACTAGCATGTAAGTTGCATGTCACTTGGTGTTTGCTGGGATATTAAATTAACTATTTTATTCAAGTAATTAATATACATCTAATTGACTAATTTCTATAAATTATATACACATATAAGTATCATATTTTGTTTCCCTTCTCGTTCTTTTGCAAATTGTCCTAAAATAAAAAGAAATTTTGTTCTACGAAGGTGACGGTGCACTGCTTCCCTCTCCAACGAGAGAGAAGCTGGAGCCCGTGATACCACGGCGGCGTGACGACGTCAAGGAGCATCGGGACGAAATTCAGCCGCGCATCAAGTCCAGTCCGAAGAATAGTCCGAGAACCGGACGCTCGCAGAGCCTCGGACCGACCGTCACCGATCGCAGATCGCCTAAACGTCAGGTTCCCCGTGCACCATCTGTTACTAAGGATACTAAGGTATGTCACTGATTCATTAGAAACATATACAAGATTGAGAAGTAACGCGTTACGTGTAATGCCATTACCATTAGAATTACTTTTTTTTCGATATCGAATTGGTAACGGCATTTTTCCTCATCTGTAACGATGAAACACGATTACATTTTATCGGTAAAAATAACTATTTGAACAGTTATTTACTTTTATCGTTATATTTCAACAAATATGCCTTCTTTTCGTATATTTTTAAAAATAAACAAGTTATTTTGAACGACATATTTAAATGGGGCACTCTGTATGCTCTGTATATTAGAACGTTTATTGGAAAGAAGTTTTAAAAAAGGAGGAAACAGTATTTTAGAAAAAAGAAACAATATTTTAATTTAATGTTAATGTGTATGAAATTATATGGACAAAGTTTTAATCATATTTTAGTATTGCATCTCAGCTGATACAGTAGACTATACCGTAGGATTTGCTTTCTTTTGTCAAGGAAAAAGAAAAAGAAATAAAGGACAAGGATAAGGAGCACAGGGAGAAAAGCGGCGAGCCCGAAAGACATCCACGCCCGAGTAAGTAGTGTAAACCGAAAATTACATTTTGCGTTAGTCGTATCAGAAGTATTCTCAGCTGGTTTAATATCCCAAGGGGATCGTTTCTTGAATCGATTAGAGTTCGTAATCTGTCAGTCGAGTCCCTTTTGCATTTTTGTGCATAAACTGGATTTGGATAGATTACTTACATATATATCTATATTATATATGACCTTTTGGACTGCTGTCTGCTCTTGTCGGCCTCGAAAGTCAAAAAACGTTCGTCCTACATAATTATTATACTTGTACAATTGTACG
Source organism: Temnothorax curvispinosus (assembly GCF_003070985.1). Taxonomy (NCBI): domain Eukaryota; kingdom Metazoa; phylum Arthropoda; class Insecta; order Hymenoptera; family Formicidae; genus Temnothorax; species Temnothorax curvispinosus. The sequence continues at coordinate 229,365 of NW_020220101.1, read as the reverse complement.
TCGGAGATGCTCACCGCTCGCGAAATTTATTTGTACGATAATTATCATTTGGTTCGTTATACTATTTACTAAAATGTATGTACAACAATTAAAAGCATTTTATTTTGCCTAAAAATAATAATGTCACATTACGCCGAAAGATATGCTAAATTTTTTATATTTAATTTTCTCTCTGTAAGAGTTATTTAAAGCAAATTATTTTATATTTATATGTAGAATTAAAGCGCTGGTAAATTAAATTGTAAATGCGTCAGAAAGTAGGTAAGAGGAATTTTCAGTTTGGATTTAAAAGCTTAAATGATTTAAAATGATTGAAGTGTTAATTGCTGAGGTATTTGATTATTTTATTTCTATGCTAGATAAGAATACTTTGAAGATATATTTGCATACAAGTTTTTATACAATGCGGTGAGCGTCAATTATTATAATTGCGTCGTCATTAATGTTTAGGCAGATGCATGATAGTTCTGTCTATTTGTCTCTATTTCTTTGCCTCTGCCTTTAATACCCTCATCTAGTAAACGGTAGTTATATCGATAGATACTGTATGAAAGTTATTTGTGCGATGTATTATTCGCCTTCGTAGTCCTTTGCGATTACGCGAGAAAGATCCTGTTTTTAACCTGCGATGAATCATGATACAGTTTTCCACGTCGACTCCACATCATCCATCACATCCATTATATCACATGCCATTGTCGAGAAAAAATCTAATATCACTTATTTGTTAAGTATTTTAACAATACAAATGTGTGTACCGTACTTTTTGTTATTTAAACTATTGAATTTTTTTTTAAATATGTAATCGTGTTGTTCATAGAAGAATAAGATAGATATGTTAATTATGTTTGTTATGTACTCGATCAGACTTTGTTGTCAGTATGTAACATTAATTATTTTTATTTAATGTTCTTTCTTATGTTATGCTCAATTTTTATTGCAACATTAAATACACAGTAGTAATATTTAAATAACTTAGAATAAATTTTAAGATTTAGGAGAATATAACAAAAATAATTTTAAGAAGAAAACTAAAACGAAGCTTAAATTGTATATGTTCTAGTAACATTGCATGCTGTGCAAACTTTTTAAATGCAGCTCTCATCCGGTGATTCATTATACAATGTAATCTGCAAAGTTAAATAACCGAGACATCATTGTGTCATTAATCAATCATTAATCCATTATCATCCTTCCATAATTTATTAATTTAAATTAACGACAAAGCTATAAATATATAATACCGACAAATGTATGCTTAAGAGATTACTGTAGCTTTTGGGGCATTTCAATGACGGAATCCCGAAACCAATGGGTCGCACATCATCATCGATGAGTAATAATTGCCATTACCGTATAAATCACATTTGCTATCCTCTCATAACAGTAATCTCTTTCCCCCTTCTTTCTCTTTCCCTTCTATCCCTTTTCCGCTTTTACTCTCCCGCCTTTTTCTAACGTTTTCAAACGTCAAGAGCAATTTTGATTATCATCGCGTTTCACTGTCTCGCCATCATCATTAAAATCATTACCACCATCACAACTACTACTATTACCATTACTACCACCGCTACCATTATCATCATCGTCATTGTCATCGTCGTCGTCGTTGTCGTCGTCGTTGTCGTTGTCGTCGTCGTTGTCGTCGTCATTGTCATGTCATCGTCATCGTCGTCTTCATCATCATCATCATCATCATC
>NW_020220101.1:153220-227338 GCF_003070985.1 Temnothorax curvispinosus | reverse complement strand
ATTATAATCATTATTATTATCATCATTATCATTATCATTACTATTATTACTATTATTATTATTATTATCATTGTCATCATCGTTTTCTGCTTTGTCAATATTGGTACTCGTTCCGAATTACCTAATATCCTCTTCGCGAACCCTAGCTTTTTTCTCACAAATTTTCGTACGAGAATATGCGATCGCGAGGAGACGTCGTGAATTAGATTCATCAGGAGTGGCAGCGGGTGTTTCAGCCGCGGCAGGCCCAGGCCAACGTGTCCGTTGGAGCATACGGGAACCCGCGACTACGGTTCCTCTGGCGACTGGCTTGTCGACGCCACCTATACCGCCATTACCGCCGCCACCCTCGGGCCCAGGGCCTGCTCCGCTCCACAAGAGGCCCCCGCAAGTCCCACATCGCAAATGTACGTTTACTGTACCTGGTCACGTACACCTGCTGTGCCCGCTGTCTCTGACGCGTCGGTCTGGCATATTTTCAGAATTACTGCATACCAAAGAGCGCGCTCCCCCATTCTCTCTTTCCCTTTTACAATTCATCCATTACCTTCTCGATCTCGATGATCTTTGATGCGTTTTAGGCTTGTCATAAACCTTTTGCAGACTTCTCCCGGAATGGTTCTAGAAAAATTCTTGCAAGATGTTAGAAACTTGATTCGCGAAGCGAATTTATCCTACAATTATTTTCTTAATCACATTTTCTTTCCCTTTTCTTTTTCGCCATCGTGCGCAAATCGTTTTCGATACATGACACGATTAATTTAGCTGATCCATTTAGCCAAAAAATCTTGTGTACGTGCTGAATGTATATAGCGTAACTTCTTTATCGGACGTGGACTTCTATAAATTTACCTTATATCTTCATATGGATTTCTGCTTAACCCGTAAGTGTGTAGGTTAAACTGATCCAGACGCATGAATGAGTGAGTCTCGTTTGCATATATTATTAATCGGACACGACGATATTTTCCAGTCAGACACATTTCCGATTGGACAGTCTTGTTTGGACACAGTTCTGATCGGACTCGATCAGACACAATTCCGATTAGACATTCCCGTATAATAATAGACCTTATTTTGCACTTAAGCACCGGGCGGTGTAGGGTGGACGTCGCTTTGCGTGAAAAGTTGGAAACCCATGTCTGAGACCTGAGTCTGTGTCCGATCGGAACTGTGCCTGATCGAGTTTGTGCTCAGTCGAAACTGTCTGATCGGGAGTGTGTCCGATCAGGACTGTGCGTGCCCGATAGCGACTATGTCCGATTGGAAAATATTGTCGTGTCCGATTGGTAATATTGCAATGTGTGCAATCGAGATAATCCCGCATGAACAAATGAATGTTTTTCTGTTTTATTTTTGTCTTAGCGATATTGACGCTTTCAATACTTTCGCTCCACTTACTCTTGGATTTAGTAGCGTCAATAATTGACGATCAAAAATTTCAGCTATAAACAGTAATTTTGTTTTATTCCTTGGGTTACTTTAATCCCCAGACACGTACATACATAACTTTCTGTGATTTAATTTAGCGTACTGTTTATTTTATTTGTTAATTATAAGAAAAAAATAATTATTTATAAAAAAAACTCATTTTTAGTTCACAGTACTTTAGATCTTCTTTTTTATATTTTTTTATAAATATAAATACATTTTTGTTTTAAAATATTGTCTGTTAATAATTTTTAGTTATTTTTAATAATAATTTTTGTTGATATTTTTAATTATTTTTGTGACAATCTGCTATAAAAAATTACGATGCAAGCAGACGAACATGTACTTATAAAAAACTGATACGATAATATATTAATTTTAGAACTATTGCTAGCTTGGAACAATCATATTATTGAAATAATACTCCTATGTTCTATGTGTTTATACTTTAAGTTGAAGTACAATAATAATTAAAATTTATTTGATTATTTTAAAGGTCTGTATTTACTGCACAACTTGCAAACTATGCAGTTATTAACTAAATAGATTATGTAGAGAAATAATTTTTTTTTTTTAATATGGACTTTAAATTTCTATTGCTTAAAAATTATTATTTTGTTTAAAACACGTCTTAGTTTATAATTAATTATAAATAAAAATGAACAATTTTGTTTACTTAAAATATAAATAAATTAAAATGTGGGTTAAATTGACCTCCACGTGAGCGCTTATGTCAAAAAAGTCACCTGAGCACTTACGGGTTAAGATTATTTAAAGCTCTAAATTTTAAACGTGCCTACATTCAAGTATTTATCAAGTATATTTGACTCAAATACAAAATACATATAGACAATAATATAAATTCACGAGAAAGTGTAAAATCATACTTTGTGCTTAGGTAACAACAGTGAATTGCTTATAAAAAGACTTTATTAAAAGACTTTATTAAAAGATTTTATATAAAATAAAAATTTTAAATATTGACTTTTATTTCGCAAATTATGTCATTGTTAAGAGATAACAATAATTAAAATTTACTAGAAAATGATATTTTTTTAATTATAATTCAGACTTTTGGGAAAAAATACACATTACAATTGACGTTGATTAAACTGGACTAATTAATTAACGCGTTGCATTCGAGCAATATGAAATAACGAGACCAGAACGACCAGAACTGACATCACCCTGCGATTAGTCGTTATATAAGAGATGAGATTTTATGGTACAATCCATTTCGCGACTGCAATTAGGTTCTTATGTATATTCGAGCGAGGGCGAACGATTAATTTATTTTGATGGCTTCGAGATATAAAGTGGTGAAAATATTCTGAGTTGAATATAGCGTAAACAATGCATTTTTGAAAAAATCCATGTCCCTTGTTCTCTTTGATGGTTTTGGGGTAAAAAAATCTTAAGTAAGAAGGGGAGTTAATTAGCACTTCTTTGCGCGCGGAGAAAGAATATGTATATAAAAAAAAACAACTTTTGTTTAAGACATTCTTTTCTTCGATAAATATTTGGACCTATTCAAGATAATTGTTTTAATTCAGTAGGTTTTCGAAAATTTGCGAGACGATTGAATACTTTGTAAATATTATATACATTTTTGAAAAATATGTTTTCTACAAATGTTTTAAGGTATGAAGCGTTGTAATATAAGGATAATAATGCATCAGTTGACCATAAATACGCAATCGCACCTCTAAACATTTTTTGAGGAATTAGTGTAATCTCATCAGTAATTTTTTATCGTTATGTCTTCAGGTTATTAACCCTCAATACACTCACTGGGTTAGCGTAACCTGCGCCGATTTTCAAAGTTGCGGCATTTGAATACGCTTTGAGCAGGAACGCTGAAAATATCTTTTGTGCTACAACTTTGTTGACTTTTTCACTAAAATTTTTTGCCAACACCTCACTACAAAGAGAACAGGAAACACACCAGAATAACATCATCAAATGGATTTCTTGAAACTTTACTTGAAACTTACTTTTTATAGGAAATATATATATTATATATTTTTTAATGTCTTGTTTACGAGACACTCAACCATCCCGGAACATTTTCACTACCCTGTATATCTTTCAACCTGTTCACCTATATCTTGCATTTAGCAATCAATCCCCAATAACATGACAAGACTTTGTAGAAGCGTCGCAACCTCGTTTGGACAATATTTGATAGATTGTAACAAATAATAATGCCCGCCTTTGTTAAAAACATGATATAATTTGAATTTTTAATGTGATAACAAATAATGATGTGATAATAATATAAAGTAATATAACATGGAAAAACACCATACCTGTATAAGAATTATTTGGGATGCATTTCATACAAGTTAATTGAGCATATTTTTAAAATTATTATACTGATGTTGATAGTTTCGAAATAAACGAGAAAAATATATGATAGCTTTATTTTAGAAAAAATGTCTTTTAAGTGTGAAAAAATTGCAAATTCTATTATGCTCCGATTTGTACAAGGTTTATCTCAATCAAGGGAAGGGGGAAAAATCAAAATTATTAATATATTGATATATCGAAGTTTATACATCAAACGCTTAGATTTATTTTGCAAACGTTAAGAAGGTTGTAAGATTGAGATGAGCAATGAGAGGGAAGTAACGACTAACGCTCTTCTACATATAAAAAGAAATCAGATATTATTAATCCTAAATATTAGTATTTGAAAAGAATATAAATATATTAATTTTTGAAGAATTTTATAAACATAATTACATAGAGTATAACTGTTCAGTTATACAGTAGTGTCAAATATAAACTTTAAACTTAAAAATATATTCTTTTAAACAGATTTTATTGTTAAAAGACGGTATGCATTTTAGGGATTTTGGGGAGCACGCAGGAGTCGTTGGATTCTTTTTGTTACTCAGTATCACTTGCTGAATGCAAATGAAAAAAAAAAAACCGTATAAAAGCATATAATTAGTTACGACTATATGACTTCCAAATCAGATCCATAATCTCTGTTACAGGAGTTACGAGAAACATTTATTTGTAGACTATTATATTTATAGTATTTCATTTTATAGATACTCTACAATAATAGCCTTCATCACAAAATTTTATTTAGTACAAGTAAAAAAACCACGATTTTAATAAAAATATAAGAGAAATTTGCTGAGATGGCTTGAGAAAGTGATAAAATCAACCGTTACTTTTTTCGGTATAAAATGCGTTTAACTTTTCCTACGATTTTTTTGGCCATTTTTCTCGAATTCAGCAAGTGATACTGTTTAAAAAAAATGAATTCAATCCCTGCGTACTCAAAATGCCTAAAATGCACATCCTCCTTTGATTGTTGGAAAAAATTACTTGGCAATGTTGCATAAATTAAAACTCAAAGTTGGTAACTATACAGTTATTGAGAATGAATGCGAAGTGGAAAAGTGCTTTTATTGGTAAAAAGTAATTGCAGAGAAGAATGAAACATATTGAAATGGAAGAAAACGAAAAAATGTTATACCAAAGGAAGAGGAAGATAATTCATCAAGTACAAAAATCAAGAGTTTTTAAATAATATTAAGTTTATAAATATGCGATGTGAAGACTTACAATATTAAATATTCCTCTATCGAATATTTTAGATGACATAAATATTATAATAAATTTTTATTTTTCACCGTTATAAAAAATCATAATAAAATTACTTAAATCTTTGATGATACTTTCAATATGATTTTTTAAAATATATATTAAACATTGATTTGTTCAATTCTTAATATTTTTACATTATTTTTATTAAAAATTGTATTACATGCAGTATTCAATGTATTCATCGAGTATTCTATTAAGTTCTATTACAAAATTTTCAACTTTATTATAAATTTTCTTAAAACTAACTAGTGAAAATATTTTTTTTAATTCACATTCTAACATTATTTATAAATAAGTTTATATTTTAATTTAATGCAATTTAATTATGCAATTCTTAACATTTTTTTGCAATTATATTTCAGTAAAAGAATATATCAATACCAGTAAGAAGCTCATCCTATTTTACAAAACTTATTTTAAATTTTTCATCTTATTTTAAATGAGTTATGTAAATCAAACTCGGCTCTTGTTGTCAGTTTCGTGAAAAATGACGCCAGCTTTGTTTGTCTTGTGAGTGGCAATAAGATATAATTTGTATAGCAACAAGCTAATATTTGAAATTTGACAACATAATCAAATAATTATTTAAAAAGCCAATATCGAAGTATTGTTAAAAAAACAATTTCTTTTAAATGTTCTTAAGACAATTAAAAAAGTTTCGCAAAAAGACCAATCACTTTTCCTTGGAAGCTTTCCTCCCGCGAGAGCAAAAGGGCACCAAGGATCACTTTCTCGATTAACGATCGATTTCGACTTCCGGTGAGAATAATCGTTGCGATAAAACAGATGCGCGCGCACAAGATACGGGCCAGAGAACTCAATTCATCAATTGTACTGTTTCTTGTACAATATGTTCTAGCCTTCCTCGCGACCACCGCCCCTCCCCATCGCCCTCTTCATCACGCCAAACCCACAACCACTACCAACACCACTAACATCATTGTCACTACCGCTAACAGTATTAGCGCAAGTACCGCCCCGGTAAAACGTTCCCCGGTAAAGTATTCGGTTCATATGACCGTCCATCACCCACCTACGTCGGGCGCTGCCGCTGCGGCCAGGCCGGAGCGCGGCGTTAAAGATTTAAGCCAAAGGTGCCGTGGTGCGAATGACGAGGCTCAGGCAAAACTGGCCCGCGGCCATCCAGCAGCTGCGGCTGCAGCCGCCGGCGATGTTCCATCATCCAAATCATCCCTCGATACGCGATCCGCGTCAAATCGAGCCGCTACTACCGCCGTCCAAGCTAGTAAGTAGCATGTTGTGCCGTGGCTAAAAAGAGAGTCCCGGTTTATAGTCTCTTGCTCTATTTTTTTTTTTTTTTTTTTTAACTTTGTCCAGTCATTAGCCAGTGTATTTGCTTCGTGTGCTCGTGTGTTCTGTGTATCTATATATTGTTAATGTAACTTTGTGATTGATGTAAGATATCTTTCTTTTCTATCTTTGTATGTACAGAATGTCTTATTTTAGTCAAACGCGCTTGAATATCTCGAAATCTATAAACGAGATATCGAGGTCCAATTTTTTCAGGTTGTATAATTTCAAGGGGAATACATTTTGATAAAGAAAAATTTGATTTTGAATGGAAGCGTCAAGATGAGATAAAAGTCATCTTCACTTTGTAAATGAAACCCCATAATTTTTTAAACACCCACGTTTTAATGTTTAAACTGACTGCGTATGCAGAGATTAACACGATGTTAAAAAGATCACATTTATTAACGGCTTTTGAATACTTCTGTAATGCGCGTTTTTAATTCATTGGATTCATTATTAGTTCTTTCCCAATAAATAATGTCTTTGGGGTATTGACAGAAATTCTCATTGTTCAAGCGGAAAATTGTGACAATTTATATTTCCTGTACTAGTAAAATAAACGTTGTTTTATTAGAAAACAATACATATGAAAAAAAATTGCGTACGTGTCTCATTTTTTGTTGTATCCACTAATAAACTCGCAGTCTATTTAAAAAGTTATCTGCTTTCATTATTCATTCTCATGATCCCCAATGATCTTTGATGAGTGCTTATTGAACTTATTTGTTGTGAGAAGGGTTACAAACATAGATGTTGAAAAAATTCGGGTATAATTTAAAAAAATAAAGCTGATCTCTTTATTTCACCTTGACAGTCCCGTTCAAAATCAACTTTTTTTTATCAAAATATATTTTCCCGAAACCATACAACCTTAAAAAAACTAGACTTTGATATCTTATTTAGTTCTCAAGATATTCAAGTGCACTGATTAAAATTGGACACTCTATATATCTCTCTTATTCGCTGACCTGTACTTTTTTCTGTTTCTTTTTCTCTCCATTTCTCTGTGCGCCTTAGCCAATGCCTCCGTCTATTGTCGTGTTGCACGATAGAGTGTCGATTTAGCGAAGTTAATATTTGAATTCTATAATTACATGATTATAGTTACTTACGATCTATTTAACGCTACAAATGCTTCGAAGCATTTCTCTGCTTCTTTCTTTCAATGAAGAAAGAAGGAGAAGAAGAACGCTTCAAAGCATTTGTAGCGTCAAGTAGACCGCAGCCTATGGTTGCGTTCGCTTTGGGCGCTTTCGTGCTGAAAAAGCGTCAGTCTATCTTTATTGCTCGTTACACGTTGAAAAAAGATGGAGTGATGCTTTCAGCACGAAAGCACCCAAAGCGAACGCAGCCTATATCTATCCCAACTGTTTTACACTCTGGATACACGAAAGAGAGTACATTCAACTCTCTTTTTACGCGATTTTTTTTAAATAACGCGGTTTTTCGAAAACTTTCGAAAAGTTTTTCGAGTAATTTCTTATGTATACTCCGTTCAGCGAGAGAATATCCACGGTCTGCGCATAAGCGCCGCAAAAAAGTGGAGATAAAATCCTTAGAGCGTATGCATATACGTAAATAGAGGTTCTGTGAACGGAGACCTACGAGTTTTCGTCCGATCCACGGATATTCTCTCGTTAAACGGAGTATAGGTGTATGTACAGACCTTAATTTTAATTCCTAATAATGAATTAATGAAAATTTTACAATTGGACACATGTCCGTGCATATTATCATGTTAAAAAAGCGAGTAATACTCTAAACAGACTAAATATTTTTTTTCAATCATCGTTGTAGCTCCAATTATATTTCAGCAGCTGAGTTGTCATTATCAATCATAATACGATCATCATTTATATGTTATTCGTTCACCCTTTCTTTATTCTTTTCAAACAATAATATGTAAACAGCGTGTATATTTCCTCCCTTCTATAAAGTTAGAAATCATGTACATGGCATGTGCACTTTCAATCGAAGAGGATGTGCATATTAAGCTAGAAATTTTAAGTACGTTTGTTTTAGTTCAGTTTTTTCTTATAGCACCATTTTTTAACTGGTTTCTCCAAATAACGCGATTTCTTCTTACGCGGCACGTATTTAGTACGCGTAAAAAGAAAGGTGGGTGTATGATAATTGCACAAAGCACTATATAATTTCTCTTTTTCTTTGAGATGTGGAAAGATAAGTTCTAGATTACATTTAGAGGATGAATTGTACTTTGTTTTATAACGAATGTAAAAAAGGAAAGTAAATTCTGTTAAATAGTTAATTTAAAAAAATGCATTGTTAAAATCGAAATTTAAAGATTAATATAAAAATTAGTGATATAAATTATATTTTTCTTTTGAACTGATTTCTCTGAGTTTTGTGGTATTGTAATTGACTTATTGTTAGATACTCGATGCTCTATCGACGCATTTCCGATTTATTGTGTTCCACAACAATTTATTCTTAAATATATACATACTATACATTTCTTTATCTTATACGTACATTTACATTTTTCGCATTCTTTATGAAAATCCTCCTTGAATCGATCAAAGAATCAGCACAGGACAAAGCATGATAAACCAAATCTATATTATGGAGAAATGTACAGTAGTGCTTTCACGGAAATGTTTATGAATCCATTAATTTTGTCAGACATAATTATCTTTTTGCGTTGCAATTTATCTAGTATATCTTATCCAGAACTTGCATATAGGAATCTTGACTAGGACTAACTAGTACTCTTTAATATTCTTTAAAATTACTTTTCAACGTTTTTCATCTCCATCCAAAAATGCTGACAAATTGTTCTCGCAGAGAAACTTCTCTGTACTGAGACACTTGAAATCTTCTGAAAACTAGAAAACATATTAGTGACTATGAACATACGATAAACGATTTTATTATCTTATATCACACTTCATCGGATGCGGAAACATTTCGTCATACTAGGCAATATATACATGTATATTGCTCTTCTGCATAAAATAAATTGCACTATATTTGCAAATCTCTCTATGTAGAGTAGGATAAAATTTTCCGATAATGGGAAATTTTGCAAATGTACGAAGATTGTTCAAAAAGTTTCTTAAGTTATACATAAATGCTGTGATTTTTCGTATAATTTTGAATTTAGTGGATAGTTTCATCTTTTATAAGATTGTCATAAAAAGTCAATCTGTCAAGTACCTAGTTTCTGTTTGACAATGCTTGAAAGTTGTTGTGTTCGATATTTCTAGAAAAATGGAAAGAACTGAAATTTAGTAATCAAACAGTGATCAAATTCTTTTCATAAATTGAGTTTCGAATTGCTGCCACATCCGCCTTATTTAGATTTGGCCCCGTGCGACTTTTATTTGTTTTCAAATATGAAAAAATGACTCGAAGATAAACGTTTTGCATCAAACAAAGAGATAACCCAGACTGTAGATAGCTATTTGGAAGAGTCGAATAAATTAAATAATGCTAGCATAACTGCATTAGACAAACATTGGATGAAGTACAAAAGGGATTATGTTGGAAAAAAATGCATCTGAACTCAAAAATACGATGTTTTCATTGTCATTTAAGAAACATTTCAAACAACTTTCGTAAAAGCATATAACAAGAGGGGTTACACTTTTAATAAAAGGATTTTCTTGTGATATACCTTTTGCAGATTGACTCAATTATTTTCCAAACATATTCGTTTCATCATTTACTTTCGACTCTGGCTGTTGTTACATAATACCTATATATAATGTATTATGTCGCAGTGATTCGCAATCATTATCTTCCGTACTATTCAAGCAGCCCTTATCAGCTAGGAGCTTTCGCGTAGAGCGCTTCGAGATGAAAATTATCTTCTTTTTGCCTCTAACAATAAAATATGATGATATATTAGCAACCCGATTAGTACCCGATACTTTTCCCACAGGTTGATAGTTAAACTGATAGAAAGATAATAATTGACAAACTTAAGAGAACTGAAATAATACTCAAATTGTTTTAACCTTGAATTCCAACAGCTTAATAAATTAAGTACATTATTTTCAGAACCTTCAATAAAGGAGATTTGTTAAAATTTCCAAAATAAGGATAGGGTTTAGGATTAAATTGAAATTTGTGTTTTTATAATCATGTGTAAGAGAACAAAAGCTGCTTACCAAGAGAAGAACATTCATTCTTTACTTTGTTGGAATAACAAGAATAACATCCATGAGTAAAACTGTTAAATAAGTGAAACTAGAAAATATCAAAACGATGCAATAGTCTGAGGGAACTTTGCCAAATCGATCGGAGTGTTTTGTTATAAAAGATATCTCCCTCCCTCTCTCCCTCCTTCCTCTCTTTCTTTCTTCCGCCTTTCCCTCCTCTCTCTTTCTCTCTCTATTTTCTTTCGTCTCCCTTCTCTCCATTCTCTTTATCGTAATTAGACATACTTGTGCTTTTCGAAGGCAAATAACAAAACTCTCCGTTTAGCGTGCAAGATTCTTTGTTTCTTCCACGCTATTGCGAAGACTTAATTGATGAATGAACAAATAATGAAAGAAAAGCATGAAATACGGTGCAAGTATGGGAAATTAAGTTTATACGTTTCCGCGATTATCGAAAAATTGATACCGTATGTACATCAAGCTCTTTGTCAACCTGTTGCGCAATGTACACGCCTGCACACCATAGCACATACGTGTGTATATATAAATATATATATATATATATGTAAATATATATTTATGTTTTGTGCCTCTTTCTCTCTCCCGCTCCCTTTTTCCCTTTTCTCTGCCCTCTTCCTCGTCCCTCTTTCTTCTAATTTTTTCCTTCTTTTTCTCTCTCTCTCCCCCCATCTTTCTCCCCATGTCTGTGTAGCTGTGTATGTATTGTTGCGTATCTTTATATATTGCATTTTGAATACGTCAAGTCGTCAATGTACATACATACTTTACGGGATATACGTTATTAGCGGCCTTCTTGTATTCTTTACTCACGCTCGAGAGTTGGCTGCACTCGATGCCGGCATTAAATCTTTTAATCCCCTCAGGGGTATGAAAAACAACATGTAAAAATATCTCAAGGAATTCGACATTTCCTACGTATTGATAAGGGGACAAAGATATCTCGTCGCAGCAGCGTAGAACAATTAGCACTTTCAATGTTGGTCAATATCCATTCCAATGACACGTGTAAAAGACTGTACTGTCTCGGTGAACGATAGTTTAAGCGTTTTTTATTCATCCTTTTGCTGCCTTATCAACTGCACTGAGAAAAAATCCAAAAAAATATTTATTAGGTGGCTCCTAATAGCATTATTTACTTACTTTTTACACATATTTATTTAGAATTAGATATTTTTATTTAATTAAAATAAAAATATCTAATTCTAAATAAATATGTGTAAAAAATAAGTAAATATGCTATTAGGAGCCACCTAATAAATATTATTTTGGATTAAAATATTTTTTTCTCAGTGTGTACATGCTTGTCTATCATTACCAGATTTATTATAGTACCGATACATGTATAGCGATTTAAGAGTTGAGTAAATAATTATATATTTATAACATATGAAATAATTAATTATAGATTTATATTATAGCTGAGTAAATGGATAAATTGTTGAATAAATTTATCTTAATTAATATATATTTCGATAATTTGCAAGATACCGCAGCGAAAAGATTGATTCCCTCGTCATCCGTAATTGATATTCGCCAACACTTTGCTTCGGATGTACCGAAGTTACGTTAGTGACATCGTCCAGTCTAATTTTATATACAGCACTTCGCAACAACTTTTGTAACTTACACATAGAAATAAACATTCCAAATACGTTGAATTCAGTCAACAAGAACAAATACAACTGCAACTTTGCCGCTGCGACGATGATGAGATACAATTCGCGCCCGACGTTGTGACCTTTGAAATTTAACACTTTCTCAAGTTATGGAAATTTTCAAATTTAACTGCAAATCTCGAACTAAATCGCACTGCAATAATCGAAATCTCGAACATTATTGATGTCCGCATATTATTTGATAATAAATAAATAGGATTATCAAGGGTAGGGCGCGTATTATACGAATCAATAGCGATAGTTCGACTCATCATCGAGTGCAAGCTTCGGGGAACACGGGGGGGGTGGGAAGTTAGAACGATCATCTACGTCGACGATAAAGCGGTTCGTTCCACACGTTCTAGTGACGGCGGAACCCCAAGTAAACGGGGATGTCACCGGCGGGGATTCAAGTGTCGCCTCGACACCACCGTCGCAAACGACAAAGGCGGTGGCGCCAGCGCCTGTCACCCAAGGAAGTCCCTGGTTGGACGACGAACCGGTGGTGAAAAGCCCGCCGGAGCCGACGAGGGTGAAATCGCCGGAGCAGATGATCATGCGCTCGCCGGAACCCGTGAACTGGACCGTACCCCTCGACACCGGCAAGACCTTTACCGTTACGCAAAATGTCCGAGAAGGTAAAAGCACGGCGGCAAAACCACAAAATTGTAACTTGTTCAGTTCGAGGAAATTACTTGTACTCCCTGAAAAGTTTATTTAGCGTTATTTTTCATACGTCGTAAATCTATAAAGTGTCGTATATAAAAAGCATATTTGGAAAAAAATACGGTAGAACTGCATATTAGTAGAACTGGCAATCTTACTGATTTCAATGACCTTGATATACGTGGTGCTCTACCTAACTTGATGGCTAACTTGAATGTTACTCAGAGCCATATCCTTGATAATATATGTATATTATCATTGAAATTGATGAGGTTGCCCTTTCACCAAAAATACTATGTATAAAATAATGGCGTTGCCTATGAATTAGCATAAAGTAGGTATATTAATAACGCGTGACAGGTGATATTTAAGTGATTATCATGATTAAAATTCTATTTGCTTCTTTCGAAGAACCTCTGACGCGTCCACATAGTGAGGCGAAGACGTGGGCACCATCCTCGTTACCATCAGCACCGCAATCAGCACCGCCGGAACTCGCGGCTCAGCACAAGTCGCAGCATTCCCAGCACTCCGGCTACAAGTCACCCGAGAGCGAGAGCGTCTCGCTCGGTAGTTTTAGCGGCATAAATGGACACAAGGACCTGGACTCGGAGAGGGATAGTCCGCTGCCCACGAACGTGCAAGACGTACCCACGAAGGATGAAAAGGTCAGAAACTATATATCTTTGGATATGTTCTTTCCTCCTCGGTCCTCCTTCCCTTCCTCGTTACACACACACACACACACACACACACACACACACACACACAACACAAATCGCATACTTTCTTTTAAATGTAGATACATGTTTTCTTTCGATATTTTATTATCATAAGCATGAAAATATTAAGATAAAGTCATCAAAAGATGAATATTTTACGAGACATTTCATATTTTATCGCAAAATATATTTTATGTCAAAATAAAACACGAAATATTCCAAATCTTTTTATTGATTTTTTTAAAACTGGATGGAAATGTAATTTTTCGCAACAAATTCTATATTTCATTGTGCTTTTCTAACTTTGATTGAGACTGCGTTTGAAGTAACAGCGCATGATTTGCTAAGACGAAAAATTGCACGTAAAATTCACGCGAATAATATTATTCATCCAAGATCCACTCCTGTTGGACTGTTTAATGGCGCTTTCCTTAATTTGATAATCTATTTATATTACATTAATACAGTATGCATATGTAAAACGATGATTGCTAAGCCTTATAAGAGACGTTGTAATTTGCGATAATTCTTCTCACGTTCAATTGTAGGAGGTCACTGACGTCGAGGAGACGAAAGAGCGACAGAGCCCGGAATTGTCGACAAAGTCGGTGCCGGGCGCGAACCTGAGACGCTTGGAAGATCCGACGTTCGAGGTGGAAAGCAAAAGGGAGGGTGGCACACCGGTGACGACGACGTCATCGACGTCGCCCGCGTCGCAGCAGCAGAGTTACCGCGTTCTCGAGGCCGAGTCGTCGTCTCAAGGTGGCGGCGGCAGTGGCAGCGCCGGCGGTACCGCTGGCATAGGAGGTAGCACCGGAGGTAGCACCGCGAGTGGTTACCACGTTCTGGAGGCACCGGCAGTGGTACCGGGCTCAGCGCAACGTTCATCAGCGACCGACGTCTTGGAGAAAGCGCGAAACCGCTTCGACAAGTTCTGGGGAAAAGGCAACGGCGCGGAGAATTAGAAGCAGTGCTCTTCGAAAGAAAGAGGAAGAGGACGCTTTGATGAAGAATTACGAACAGTTTCTTGTCTCGACAGGGCAGGACGGCCCTTTCCGGGAGAAGGTTATTGTCCCATTCTGCTATGTCCTATCGTCGATTGGT
Organism: Temnothorax curvispinosus; assembly: GCF_003070985.1. Lineage (NCBI taxonomy): Eukaryota > Metazoa > Arthropoda > Insecta > Hymenoptera > Formicidae > Temnothorax > Temnothorax curvispinosus. The sequence continues at coordinate 212,677 of NW_020220101.1, read as the reverse complement.
CTGTCCACGTGCTTTCGTAGCTTGTAGCTGCTCAGAAAAATATATGTTGTACGTGAGAGCGAAAGGGGGAAAAAGAAGCAAGATATGATGTTCTCGATATGGTGAATTTTCTCGACTGAACGCCACTTTGATAATTCAATATTTTCGAGAATTAAATTTTTCTTTATGTCAGAATATATTGCCAATTCTGAAAATATTCAAAACTTGCAGGGGTTGAAAGAATCGCGTGTACTGATTACAAATCGAAATGTATGAAAAAACAATTATCAGTACGAACAAGAGAAGAGATCTTTGAAAGACAGAAAAAAGAACGAATAATTTTAACATTAAAATGAACGTTAAAATTGCAATCTGTAATCTATTTACTTGTTTATTAAGGACTACTATGTGACAACCCAGACAGCACCGTGTCCAAAAACGTCTTAAAAACATCTTTAAGACATCTTTAAGACGTCTTATGTCCCGATTTTGGACATACGTGCTGTCTGGGAAGCATACAGTCAAAACGATTAAAATGACGATCATCTAAATTTTTTAAATTGAGCAAGACCAGATTCTAAGATATGGAGACGGAAACACGAAAAGGCGCGGAAGCTCGAGTTAAATTACCGATTATTAATAACAAAGCTTCTTTCTCCTCAAAAGACAGACTGTAGGACAGCGTCGTGAATTCGCGATCGTCGCATCATTAGTAAAAACGAAAAGAGAAAAGTAATTCTAGATAAGGATACGTCAGGGTGAAGGATTGACGTGAGAAGCTTATACGACGACGGTGCGTGCAGGTTGCGCGTCGGTCTCGTTTCAAACTTCGAGGAATGACTCGAGGAACGTAATCATCTAACGGTACACTTACACATGCTTGCATATACAAACAAATAGACAATTACATCTATAACACGCGCTATACACAGACATGTACACTCGTATACACACAGAAAATACATTTGTGTCTTATTTTCATCCTTCGACTGATTAGTGATCTTATCGCAAGGTCTCATAGATTATAAAAAATATAAACAAAACACAATTGTATGAGTTACATACAATGGATAAGAAAAATATTTATGTTCTATCTTTTGGAATAATTTTATACGAAGCAGAAAAAATATTCTATATCGCAAAGTGTTTCTATTGAAATTGTTTTTATTTGTATTAAAATATGAAATAAAACACGTTGTAGCAACATGTTTTTTCTTCGTGCAAAATTATACCAACAAAATTGAGTTGTGTAAATTTTCTTTTATTCATTGTACACATGAGACACACGCATACACACAAACACATAGACGCACGCTCACTCATTGACATAGAGACGGTATCTAAACAAATACATTTACATGAAAAACATTAACGTTATATAGGATATTAAAATGATCCCCCGTAACACGCGGGATCCACATAGTTAAGTCCGAATTCTTTTTCCATTGATAAAACTCGAAGCCAAGTATCGAGCCGACAGGTACAGAAACGGCTTGTCGCTATAAATAAATAAAATCGGGAACGAGTAGCTTTCGAATAACCGCTTCGTGCGTTTTATATAAGTCTATATACGGAATATACAATTATTGGTATGTATACATCTATGTATACAATTATGGGATATTATCGCACTCGCGGGTTGTAAACAAAGTTCGGCATCTCTGAGGATTTCTCAAATCGAATTATTAAATATTATTCTGTTTATATATATATACATATATAGTTAAGTGGTCTCTCTTGTGAGACGAAATAACTATACATAAATATTTTACGGTAAAGTCACTATGATAATCTGGTTACAATCGAAGTAGTCAATCTTTGCATATTTATTTTAATGTAATATATTTAAATTATTTATTTATTTTGTTATCAATATTTATTTTTATATTTTTTATCTACTTTATTATGCATATTGGTTTTGAAATTTTTGGAAGTCAACTATTTCCTTCGTTTATTTTTACGGAAAAGACTACCGAAGAATTATATATAGATTGGAGGCATCTCTGTGGAATCCTTGGCAGAACCGTGAACTAGCTTCTTTCGAGAAAAGATCGAGAGAAGATCTCTTAACGCGCGTATTGTCGCTACGAAAGAGCTTGCTCCAAACCGCATCTCGATCATTTTGCACGCGATTTTATGGACAACTTTGTTAATTTCCTCGCTGAAAGATAAAATAAATTCCTCTTGATCGCTTTCAAAATATGGTTTTAAAAACTTTTTCTACACCACATGTAAATTATTTCTAACAATTCTAAATTTTATTTAAGAACACAACATCGATTAATTATTTAAAGGATCGATATTTTTTCGTGACAAAGTACAATGCACAGTGATTATATTCCAAGAAATCAAACAGGAACGTGCAAAGTAGATAAAGCTTTTGTTTAGAATTTTACTCTAGAAAATATATAAATTCCCAGAAAATTGAAATTAAAACAATCACAAGCTTAGTAATTGCAAGTAATGTAAAAAAAATCGGATAATTAAATTCACCAAATAATGTTGTAGTCAAAAAATATTTTGAAAATCGAAAACGATTAATTTCAGCTTCATTATTTATACCGTGTATCGCGGCGCAAATGGTCGGGAGATGCGAGTTACAACCGTAGTTCCAAAAAATTCACGGCCCAATTTAGTCTTCACTTACGAAAGGAAATGAATTACTGTAGTGAAGCATAGTGTTTTTTCACACAGAGTTACATACCGCATTGAACATCTTCACGATTAAGATTTATTAACACAAAGTATGTCGCTATGTATATGTGATAATGATAACAAAAAAGAAGAGAAAGATACGGACGATGGCAATAGTGATAATAATGATGATAACGACGTGTGATTTGGTGCTATACTCGATTGATCGAAACATCAAATTCATCGAGAATGCGCAAATTTCTAAATCGATGGCAAATCGAAGTCGAGAGAGAATGAAAGTGAGAAACTAAAAAAGAATGATGAACGCTACCTATCCGCTCTGCATGCTATACATTCCGTCTGATTTCTTACGTAAATATATAATCTTTCATATGTTCCTTTTTGAAAAAAAAAAAGAAAAACAATAACGACAGCGAAAAAGATCTAGACCCGGAGATCGACGACGAGCGAGAATTCTTTGATTCTTCGTTCGCGATAAATGTCACAGACATGCTTATTATTAAAAACAGCGTGTGATATCTGGCAAAGAATGCAAATAAATAACTTAGACCTGTTTAAATATGAATAAATTTAAATGAAGAAAAAGAAGAGATATCAATATATTTTCTTTGTGTTTAAGCATAGAATTTTGATGTTTTGACTGTAGATAATTTACTCCATTTTTCATCACCTACAGTCGGATGAATAAACCGAAAAATATTCAGGGAACACTCGCTCGTTCTCGTTCAAGAACGCCGTGAGACAGAAAGAAGATAACTTTAAAGCTTTTCTCTGTCTCTTTCACGCGCGCATATGGTATACACCACACTCCATCCAGTTCCACGTCCAAAAGCCAATCAACCGTAGTGAAGCAGCATATTATATAACGATAATAATGATAATGATACTAAATAATAATACACAAGACGTCGCTGTATATGAGAGGATCGAATGAAAACCGGAGTAAACAACTTAACGAGGAACCTGACGGATAAGACATAAGGATTCGGGCTGAGTTAGTAGGACAAGTTTCATCCAGCGCATCTAAAGATTTAGCTGTTATGGAAGCTTCAAATCGATCAGTGAGTCCCAGATTTTATATCACGATGCAATATAAAAGAATAAAGTTTTGGTTTCAATTTCATTTAATTTTCTTACGTCCGTTTTAGCATTCGCAATTGCAAACAACAACAATTATATTTATATCTGGTGTTTCATGGAGAGAGACGCATCGTCGAAAATCTCCCTTTTGTGATTTAAATTTTTCTTTTATATGTATAAACGTCCACAAATGGAAAATATTTACAGCGCTTGTTGCTTTTAATATTTAATATTTTATTTTTCTCACTCAATAATTCCGAAGTTATTTGGAGAATATGAAAAAATCTGAAAACCATATGAGGACACATTACATCTGCACGAATCGCACAGTAGCGCTTCCCGCTGAAAGTCCATTGCGTAAAAGATTGGCCTAATTTTTCATTCAGAGAATAATTTTTTACTTAACATGTAGGAATGCGATGGATTACTCAAACATTTCATTGAGTGAGAGTGTGATCTCTTTTGTACCTTTGCCTTTCGGCTTTCGATGTCGCGAATTATAACGCAGGAATTAAGTATTCTTATTCAACGTTGAAAGAATTGTTAGCGAAATATTGAATTGAAGAAAAAATAAATAAAAAAGCACGATACCTAGAATAAGTCGCGCGATTCCGATTCGTGAAACTCAAGACAATTCTCCCGCTACTTATATACGAACAAAATGTCGACGACTTGTCCCTTTTAAAATTGCACAAGAGACATCTAAAGGACGTCCGAGGTATATCCAAAGAAAAGATTAAAAGATTGGAACAACTCTTTTAAATGTGTCACGGCGTCCTTTAAATGTCGTTTTCTTTCATTTGGATTTTCAATTTTCCCTGATAGGAATTGTCATCGTCACCGATTATTATACCACAGACACGAACGCTTCACAATATCATTCGAGTGATGATGAAAGGGCTAGCTGCGACCCCAAATTCATTTGCCGATAATGCCGATGCGATTCCAATGCGATTATTGCTCTTTTGCACCCTTTATCGCGAACACCCACTTGGCATTCGGGTTGAACGTTGTGTCGTTAGCTTTGCTCACGCTGATCTGTTCAATAAGAAGTGTTAATCAATTCAGAGACAGAAAGTCCTTTTATCACTACAAATTCCTTCTAATAAATACCAATAAATTTACTATCACAAAAATATTGAAAATAAATGTTTTTATTATACTCTATATACATTTTTTATTTTGTTTCAATTAACTTTATCTTGTACTACTTCACGTTATTTAAGATTTCTCTTTCTCGTAAGCCGGTCTATAGAGCTGATCGTCATCTTAAAATACGACAGCGATATTTAATTTAAAAGTGTTTTTTCGATTCAAATGAGGCAGGTGTTTCTGCTTTTTATTTCGCAGTGGTGATTCGACATAAGTAAAGCTATTGAAACCATCTATTATATATAAGCGGTTTGTAACCGACGTTTTTTTCTCAAACGTTGACGAAGTATTTCAGAAGTAAGCAAGCTTACACTGCCCGCCCGAGTACCCGAGAAGCTGACCTGTTCTGTGATTTTCAGAACGTTACATCGCATGAGTTAGATTGCGATTCGATCTAAGAAACGAACATTTCCCACTTGTCCAAAACGACCAAAAGCAAAGACGAATATATCACATCCGTCGTATCTAACGTCCTCATCGTTATAACACCTTAATATTGAGCCATTCCAATCGATTCGATAAATTTATTTGTAAGTCCCTCTTAAAATTAAAATATCAAACTGCGAGATATCGTTTTCTAGATTTACAAACGATAAGACCTTCTGTGTCGGAAGTTGCCAACGGAGCATGAGAGACTCATGCGCTCATTAGTTAGCTAATTACGTATGCTATGAATGTATGTTATTCTCGTTTCCGAACACACGGTTTTTCGTATTCTAATCTAAGCACACGTGATTATCGTGATGAAAATGTAGATAAGGAAAGCAATATGGGAAAGTCAATACTCAATACCTAGCCATAATACGAGCAAATAAGGAGTTATAATTGAAGCGATCTATAGTTTATTTTTCGATACTTAAGAAAACAATGTAAACGTTTCGACTGTACTAATATAAGTCTTCTTCAGCACAAAAATAAAATTAATTATATAAAATGAGAAATAAAAGCAAAAAGTAAAGAATAAAAAAGCTAACAATTAAACGGAAGTTACATAATATATACAAAAACAGAAGACATAAATTAAAAAAGTTTAAATTTAAAATAAAAAACCAAAATAAGCCTAGGTCAATAAAGGCCGCGACAAAGATCAGAAACATCGTCGCGCGTATAAAAATTGAGATATTTAAACGTTAAATCGCAAACAGAAAAACCAACGAATTAATAAAAGTTGATAGTTAAAAAAGATGTTTATAAATTTATTCTTCATTTGGAGGTGAGAATGTGTTAGTCCAATATATCAATAAAAAAATTTTTTATCCGGTGAAGCTGTTAAATAAAGTTCTAGAAACTTATAATCCAGACGAATGTAAAGTCCTGTGTGTGGAAGTGAAAGATTTATTGTCAGAAATAAAGATTAGAAATATAGTTAGGTAAAAAAAATGGAGAGATATAACTCTCCATTTTTTTTACCTAACTATAGGTATACTATAACATTCTCATTTTGCTCTTTTTGTGACCATTGTTCTTCCCATATTGCTTTACATATAACGAGCTTGACTTTTCCATTATTTAGATAAGGAAAGCCGTGAAAAGGCTGTCCGAGCGGACTATACGTAGTCCGTAAAATATATTCTATGTTCTCGCTATATTCTCTTTTCCGTTGACGAAAGTACGTAGAAGGAAAATGAATAATCATATTGAAAATATGAATTTTTATCGCTTAGCAAGACAGCTTTTCATCGCAACGGAGTTAGAGTGCTGGATACGAATTGCATACCGTCTGCTAATTGAGCGAAAGTGTTAGAGAGGAAGTTTCAAGAAAAAACAAGATGTTCCGAAGAACCTAACGTCATTTACGAAAAAACTCGATTTTGCTGATAGATGTTATAGATGGAAAATGACATGTCGTAGGATTGTACGAATGAGAAATCTGAAGAATTCAAATGTAAATATATTTCAAATACATAATCAACTACATAATCTCAATACTCAGTTACATAATTAATTGTCGGGGTATTTACAACGTCTTTCAGGCATTGTACGCTGAGTGCATGATCACCAAGGTAACTGATTTTCTGCTCTGCCTATAATCAATACAAGGTGATTTAGAACAAATCTTTGTCCTTGAAATATTGTATTTCTCACTTAATTCTGAGGTGACTTTTCCTTTTCCAAAACTTTACTCAAAGCTTAGTTTTTGAATTATAAAAAAAAATAATCCGCTTATCACGGATCGGGTTCAAGCAAGCAGGGCGGCGCGACTCAACGATCTCAACGTCAGACGCTTATAATGTGGGATACCTGTTGCCATCAGCTGATTGTCGCAGACGCTCCACTTTTTATGACATAGAAGTTTGTGTTATTATACTATTGTTAGAGAGAGAGGAGAATATTGAGCACATAAAATGTATCATAAATTTTCATATTACAATACAATTTATTATAATTCCAGATATTTTTAAACATTTGTATTTTCTATAGTTGAATTATTAATTAACTAACGAATATTAACAAATATAGTATTTATTTTTTGCACGCATAAATTTTCCACATGCAAGATATACGGTTTCATTGTAGGTAAAGGTAGATAAAATTTGAATCGTTTGTGATAATATTCAGGCATTTTGTTAGACTTTGCAACTTAGTACAACTTGGCTCATTGTCAGTCGAACAGAGTTCCGAAATTTCGATAAGAAAAATTGCAACGAAGAAAATTGCTCATCCGATTTATCAATGCCTGCCAAATCATAATGCTCTAAACTTATGTGCAATCATTTTATCGCGTATAGCGAAAGAGAAACTTTTCGTTCCCTGTCAAAATTGTGTATCGCAAAAAGGATTTGGGCCTTTCAATAATCCAAAGACGAGATTCTCTGATCATGGACTCGATTTTGAAGGACAACGAATGGTCCAGCGACTGGAAGCTCAGGAAAGTTTTTCTCTCCGTAATTTAACTTTTATTTCATCCTTATAACGCACGTATCTTTGAAGCGCATAATTCGCGAACAACGATTCATTCTGAAAACGAAGGAAAAAAATATATATATATGTACATAAACGGGAAAGATAAATCTCGTATCGAAACTTAATAAGATATGCATTGCATAACGAGTATTATAAACAATACAGTGCGTATTGCCACTACACACCATTCCTTCATCCTTTTGCTAGCTCCCTTCTCCTCTCTCTTCGATCTCCTCACTTATTCATCCCAAGAAATATTGCGTTTATACTAACCATTTGCGTCATAAAAAAGGGTCATTTATTACAACTGCATCAGATTATGGCTATATATTACATGTATAAATATATTATATATTAGAAATTGTGAGATACTCATAATAAAACACGCCGACGCTTCCTGTGATTTCCAGACTATTTTAATCGTCATGCTGCGTGCCTCTTACTTCGAATTATATCCGTATGCTAGGACGAGTCCTTCCCTTCCTCATCAATAATGAAAAGATAGTGAAGAAAAGCCAAATCCAATAAACGTGTTAGCGTCTCATCATTATATTTGACATTCGAAACCTATGCGATGGAGAATCTGTTCCAACGCGCAAATAGGAGAAACAAGAAATAAAAACAATAACCAATATTATACTTATTCAATATGTATTATATTTAATAAGTCACACAATTTTTGCCGAGTTTGCGCATTAATCTGCTTTTCTCCAACCAATCATACTATACAAAATTACCAAGCAACAGTTTGATTACAAATAATAAAGATTTTACATGATACAGTAAAATCGAATTCGAGGTAGCTTGTCAGTATTAAGAGTCCCGAAAACAGATTGACATTTCTGAGATGAAAATATAAAATAATTTTCTGACATAATGCAAACTTTTATGTGTCAAAAAATTGATCATCATCGTTATCGTCTTCGCTATAGTAATTGTCGCCATTCTCGAAGTATTCATTTGCGTAATCAGTCCCATCGTCCATCTCATCTATTTCCTCCTCGTCCTTTATGCGCTCTGCCATCTCCTTTCCTTCACCATTCTCCTCTTCATTCCCTTCCTCCTTATTCTCTTCTTCCGCGGGTTGCTGTACGCTTTCTTTTTCCTCCAATTCTGTCAGCTTTTTCACAATATCCACATCCTTTTTCTTTTTCTTGCATCCTACACTCTGCTGGCGGGATTTTCGTTTTCTCGATAGTTTTAATTGCATTGGCATTCTATTCCAATCGTGGTATGCCTCGTATTTCGATTTATCGCATTCTGTGACGGCCTCGTCAAAATCTTCGCAAAATCGTTCAACATCTTCATTTAATACAGCGGCTTGCACGTTGTTCGGCGACTCTCGCATATACTCGGTGAAATCCCTTTTCAACTCTACTAGGTAACTCATCTCGGTGGTTAGCTGAATAGGTAGAGGCTTGTGATCCAATTGAGGATAATGTAGAGATGGTTGTACAACTGGCGCTGGCAACGTCTCTCCTTTAGAGATGCCTAATTGCTCCATGGAAAAGGACATGGTGGACTTTCCTCTACCACGTCCTGCCATTTTTCTTGCTAGCACTTTCTGACCTGATATAACATAAATCATTAATTGATTTTAAAAGTGTTAGTAAAGTATTGAAAATATTAGAACTATGCAACATTTCTAAACATAAAAAAAAAAGAAAATTGTGCAACAACATATACAAATTGGATCAATTTGTCTAAATAGCTTTACGAACAAACTTAAGTTTTGGTTCAAAATTATTGCAATTCCGTTCAGAGATAAAAAAGTAAGAAAGTTATATAAAATTACAATAGCCAGATTAGGATAGAAATGAGTAAAATTTGATATATAATTACGTACGTGACATAATTGTATCTTCAAATTAATACGAAGAAAGTGACAGTTATATCTAGGATTACTCTGTTAACCGAGTGCAGAGATCAAAAACTGTAGGAGAAGGAGAAAGCAAGGACGCAAACATAAATATGTGAACAGATAATTCTCTCTATGACTTTTAGGGCGACCAATAGATCATAGGTTTATTCATGTCTCACAACTTTTGTTTATTTTGGATTTTCCTGATAATCCTGATACAATCCTAACCTATCTATCTCGGAAAATTTACGGAATAATTACATTTACCTTAAACTTTTTGAGCTGCTAATTCTTTCTTGTCGCTTTTCTTTTCGAGCTCTTCTTGCTTAGCACGAAAGAGCTCCTTATCGTAAATTACTTTAATCACGAGTGAACAAGAAGGACACGTAACCTCTACTTCGCCGGCGGCCAACTCGGCAAGAGATATTTGGAACTGATCACCACATGGACAGGGATAATAGTAAACCTCCTCATCTTCGTCATATTCGAAATCTTCGATTTCTACTTCATCGTAATAGACTAAATCTGGCATAACTATTTGAGTAAACTGATCACAGCAGTTCACTGCTGATCGACCAAAATCGGGAAGATTATCGTTGTCACAATTCACGTGGAGTGTGGAGTGTGGACACTGTGGACACGTGTGTGCACGTGTCCCGTCAGGTCAGCCGTCAGGGCGGGGCGTCAGTGGCGTCAGGTGAATTGCACAAAAACGTATTTATATGTAATAGACTGAGCATTCCCATTGGAGATCTTCAATTGGATGCGTTTCGGAAACTCACTCCTTCCGTCTCTTTCTTGAGGGACAGTTAAAAAGAGACAAAGAGTGTGTTTCCGAAACGCATCCAATTTTGGGGCATTAAATGACGTCGTCTGTGGCATCTGTAGTACCAGGAAAAATTCTTCTCTCTGATACGACTCTATTTATCTAGGACTTTACCCATGACCCAATACCCAATGACATCAAACCAATGTCAAACTCAAGAAGAATATAGGAGAATTAGTTGTTTGTTCAAGTGAATGTTAATTATAAAATATAATATTTTTATTACTTTAGTTTAGTATAATGTTACGCCAATGTAGAATGCATGTAATTGTTAATAATTAGGTGCTTTCTGAAATTTACTGACAGTTATGCTGAAAATTTACAACATATGTAACATATATAGATTCCCTGTGCACAATAGAGCATATACTAGGAATACGAATAAATATCAAATATTAGGAATCGGAATTAGAAATAATAATTAAACGTAACGCACAATGGAAAAGAATAAAATGTAAAATATAAATATAGGAATATTTCTACATTTATATTTCCTAATATTTAATATTTATTACAGGAATATTCCTATATTTATATATTCCTAATATTTAATATTTATTCTTTTTTTCTAATATGTGCTCTGTTGTGCCCAAGGCCATACTGTCAGTATAATCTATTTCAAAATGCATCATACATATAGGAGCTTTTCCACAGGTGTATTAAACCAAAAATAGCTTGCTGGTATTTTGAATAAAATGGCTAGTTCATTGATGGCACCGTCAAGTGCAAAGAGGTCTGTCACTCTTGTCATATTGCGAGAAATAAGGTTGATGCAAGTAATTTTTAATGAGGTTTATCAATCTTACATACTTATTGCAGAATCACGCAGATCAGGAATGTACGACAAGGCAGTGCAATAGATATAGACGCCGATATGTTTCTCAAAATATCTAACTACGAGGACACGGTCAAGCAATTGGACATATACTATGGAATCGTCAAGAGACAATTACTGCGCTATCAGAGCTGCATAACTGGCTTATTCCCACAGATTTCGAGCGATCGGAAGGTCGGCAGTGTCCGCGAAAGTATATACTGCGCTGCCGCTATATGGAGTCTGTATCAGGCATATAGACGTATAGATGACGATCGTGGAAAATCGTATGAGCTGGGACAGTCCGCGATAAAATGCATGCGGGGTATTTTGGAATGTTGGATAAAGCAATCTTCCAGAATAGAGCTTTTTAAGAAAAATCAATGTGACCGTTTTGCGTTACACTGCAAGTTCCATTTGGACACCGGCGATGAGGTCTACCAGGATGCTGAGTATCATCACTTGCAGGTGAGCAGGTTTAATAATAATTGTTACATATATATGTATTTCTGCGAGACACTAGTAAATTTGTGAATACAGGAAATATGTATATAATTTATATTCACTTAAATATATTAAGATATAATGTAGCATTAGTCTATATAATGTCTTCATGATTATTATATCAATTAAAAATATTGTGAATATCTTTGTTCAATGTAGATCGACGTCGTATCTCTTTATTTGATATTCTTAGTGCAAATGATTTCCTCTGGGCTACAAATTATATATATACAAGACGAAGTGGCCTTTGTACAAAATCTAGTATATTATGTCGAGAGAGCATACCGTACACCGGATTATGGTATGTGGGAACGTGGAAGTCGATATAACGATGGAACGCCCGAGATTCACGCCAGTTCCATTGGAATTGCGAAAAGCGCGTTGGAGGCGATTAATGGCTGTAACTTATTCGGTGAGAAAGGTGCATCTTGGTCTGTAATATACGTCGATATTGATGCTCATAATCGTAATCGTAGTATTTTCGAGACAATGCTTCCAAGAGAGTCCAGTTCAAAAGTAAGCAATCTCATTTGCGTAAAATGCTCATACCAATTTTTACAAAGATACGTAATTTATAGAGTGTAGACGCGGCTCTGTTGCCAACAATATCTTTCCCTGCTTTTGCAACTCACGAAGAAGTGTTGTACAACGAAACAAAAGCGAATATAGTCCGCAGACTAAAAGGCAATTATGGTTTTAAACGATTCGGAAGAGACGGTTATAGAACCGTACTGGAGGACAAACAGCGACGATATTACAAATCTGGAGAGATCAAGGTTCTAAAATTTACAGCATTTGTCGCAGAGAAACTGACTTACAAATTTTTATAAAGTGTAATTGATGTTTTATTTTAACAGGATTTCGACAACATCGAGTGTGAATGGCCATTGTTTTATATCTTCATGATAATAGATGGTGTATTCAAGAGTTTGACGGAACAAGTGGAAGAATATCAAAATTTATTGAAAGCGAGAGTCTACAAGGATTTGAATGGAGGTATTGATAAATAATGTCATCTTTAACTTTATCCAAACAATACCTGTAACGCAGGCAATGTCTTGTAAATCATCTTCGATAATTGTATAATTTCGAATCGACATAAATAAGATTTATTCTGCATGATATAGATCCGGTGATCCCTATGTGTTATTATGTACCCATGGAAAATTTGGAAACTGAAAGGAACGACCCGTGCGGCGCTTATCGGCTACCCAGCGAGGAAGGGAGAGGTACTAAGGCTGCGGATCAAGAAGCTACACCGATATACCTATGGAATCAAGCTATGTTTGTAATTGCACAGCTACTCACCGCTGGTCTTTTACATATCAACGAATTAGATCCGATTCGTCGATACCTTCCATCATATAATCGTCCGAGGCGAGCAGGAAGATATTCGGCTTTCCAGGTAAAAGAGAAGAAGATATATATATATATATATATATATATATATATATATATATATATCAAATATATAATTTCTATATCTTAAATTCATACATGTAGTAATCAATTATCGTCCAAAATCTCATTGAGTTGAGTCATACCAAATTCCAAAAATAGAAATTTATCTCTTTAATTCTATACGCCTTCTTTCTGAAATTAAGTAACGCATTTTATAACTTTTTAAAACAAATTGTGTGTACTGACTCATTGATTTTGAAAGATATTTAATTGTTTTATGATTATTAATTTTCATAACTAGAGATCGAAAGTTTATAATTTTTTTGTTATGTTCTACACAGGCAAAGCCCACTATTGTAAGTAATTTTAAGTATATGCCTGCTCTGATAATGCTGATATGATAGTATAATGTAACGTGCATTTCTTTCTATGCATGATTTTCTATCTTTTGATGTATTATACATTATTATAATAACTCAGCATGTGATATTGTAGAAAAGTATCTAACAAATGTTTTTTGTTTACAGTTTGTTATTTATCTCATATCTTAAGCTTGTCACAACCTTATAAAGCTACATACACGCTAATTAATATTAAAAAATATGACTGTTTATTTTTTTTATGATATGACTCCAGAAATATTTTCCTACTGCATGTGATTTATGAACACTGCTGTATTTTTGTATACCAGGGCACTCATACCGACCTAGTAGTACAGATAGTTCTGATCGCGGAATCTATGCGATTGCAAGCCATGATGGCGACATATGGTATTCAGACGCAAACGCCGCACGAAGTTGAGCCCGTTCAGATTCTGTCGTCCACCCAGTTAGTAAAGGTTTATCAAAAACTAGGCGTGAACAAGAAGTTGAATCTCCAAGGGCGACCCGCACGGCCAATAGGCTCTTTAGGTACAAGCAAGGTATGTGTAATTTTATATTTTTTTCCTGAAAAAAAAAATAAATAATAAGCGCTTGTGCTTGTATTCAATGATATATTTTATCGTATAATATGTAAAATAATATTGATGTATGAATTCTTTTGCATGTGCAGATATATAGAGTCTGTGGTATGACAGTGCTCTGTTACCCATTGATCTTCGAAGTGTCCGAGTTTTATTTATACAGAGACATGGCTCTGCTGATCGACGATATCAAAACGGAATTGCAATTCGTAGGCAAGTATTGGCGTCTTTCTGGTCGACCCACCGTATGTCTTTTGATACGGGAGGAACACATGCGGTAAGTTTGCACATTTATGAATGAGTCACGAAAGTTGGCTTATCTTGACAAAAATTTGTTCAGAGATCCGCAATTTAAAAAGATGTTAGACCTCTTTGCGATGTTGAAGAAAGGCTACTGTGATAAGACGAAAGTACGCATTGGCCGACTGCAAAATCTGATTTCATCTTCTTGTATCGGTAATATTTTATATAAAATTAATCTTTGCATAAAGCAGGTAGTTCATGAAAAACTAGTTCGGTTTTAATGTTAGCAAGTTTTGCATCAGAGTTTAACGTAATCTTTCAAATAATGATTTTAATATTTGTTGATATTTTTTTATAGTAATAAAATATATATGGAATATATAACTATTCCATAATTAATAACATTTATATCTTCTGATTAATAAAAAGAAATAAAAGTTGATATTTATTGAATTGTTTCTTCTAAAAAGGAATCTCACGTAAGTATCCTCCTTCGATTTTGATGAACTTTTAAAATGTTGTATTTTAGATTAGATAAAGAACACTTACTTTTTTATACATGTTTAATTACCATGTTTAGGTAATAAAACATTTTTATTTATTTATTTTTTTTTAGCAAATATCGCTGAAACTATAAG
Organism: Temnothorax curvispinosus; assembly: GCF_003070985.1. NCBI lineage: Eukaryota > Metazoa > Arthropoda > Insecta > Hymenoptera > Formicidae > Temnothorax > Temnothorax curvispinosus. The sequence continues at coordinate 197,656 of NW_020220101.1, read as the reverse complement.
AATAGAAAGAAATTTTTTAAAATAAAAGTTGAATGGTTTTAAGTATACGTGTCTTATTTTGATTTAGAATACAACATATTAAGAATTCATCAAACTCGGAAGAGAGACATTTACGTGGAGGTTTTTTTTTTTTTTGTAAGATTAGACTATTCTTTCGCGCATTGCATATGATATTAATAGTAAAATTTATGTTGATTATGCACAGAGCACTTGGACTTCGTAAATACTATGGAAACAAATCTGGACTTGACCCAGTTTAGACAATTGCAGCATGATTATATTGGCTATCAGAGTCTCACGGACGTCCCAAAGGCCATCGCTTACTCCGAAAGCGTCAAGGACTATTCTGTACGAAATCATAAAGACACTACACTTAAATTCCTAATCGAACGAAAACGTCCGTAACCGGCAACCGGTAATCTATTTTTCAGTCTATGTTAAATGAATCTCTTGGCAACATATTAAACGAACTTCGCAATAGCGTCGGCTTGTATGCCAAGTGTCAATTATATGGGATTCTGATAAAACGAGAAGGAATTAATTACGAAATTAATGGAGTGACAGGTATTTTATCTCTTTCTTCTTCCCTTATTCGACCATCTCTCATTTAAAAAATCGTGAAGATGATGATCTTCACGATTGTGCCCACTTTTTGTGTCCTACCGCATATTTTTATCATTTTTCAGTTCGTGATTATTTGCGATCACTATATCAACAAGCTGGATCCTTAAGATTCTGGATGGCCGTACGTTATTGTAGCAGTCTGTTGAATCACACAGTAGACAGCATCAGCCCTTTTATCACGGGTGTGCTAGTTAAAGGAAAACAGGTATTACATACGTATAATCTCTAAATTCGATTTTTTAACTCTTGAAGTATATTGTTAATGGTATCAGATCGCGGTGGGAGTGATTGGGCAGAAAGAAACTGTATTCGACAAGCCCATGACGCCGGCGGAAATACAGTCGGTAATGTATTCCACGATACAGCCGCACAACACAGTGCAGGCTGTGCTCCAACAAGAAATTCTGTTGTATTGCGGTCGACTTATCGGTACTAATCCAGAGTGGTTCAAAGGCATATTAAAAATACGCATCGGGTACATTACTTTTCAATAACACTTTTTAATCCTTGCTACACGAAAATATTTAACTGTTGTTCAAATATCTAGGTGGGTCTTGGAGGCAATGAAGCTTTACTTGCAGATGTTTGTGAAAGATGATAAACCGATTGAGAATTATAGTCCTTATGAAGTTCGACAGATTCTTATTAAAGTACTGACAGTAAAAGAATGGGCTCATGAGGAAAAGTATGTCGAATAATTAATAAAATTACCCGTTGCAACTTTTCGATAGATGTTTATTGATTATATCTATCTATTGCCAACAGCCTGACGGTGCTCGGTCGCCGAAAAATCGAAGGTTGCTTGTGTAGAGTGCCGGCACATTTCTACAATCAAGTATGGGAAGTCTTGATGCGTTGTCCTGGCGGTATTGTAGTGAACGGACAGGAACTTCCTCAGCAAACCACATTGTCCATCATGACTCGGTCTGAGCTCACATTTGCCCTACTTGTGGAATCATTATTGCATAACATACAGCTACCGGAATATCGTCAAATTATAGTCGAAGTAAGCGATCGATTTTTTTTATATCTCCTTTTCTGTTTCTTTCCATTTATATACTCGAAACATGTTAAATGTACATAAAATAGAGCGCAATAAACTTAAACAGAAACAACGTCATATTAAATATACACACATGTATACATTTATGATTAAAATTATAGAGAATACTACAAGAATGCATAAAAAATTAAGAAGATAATATTTAGGAAATATTTTTTTTTTAATATTGAAAAATTCATAAAAGATTACAAAATAATTATTGTATATTGTAAAATGTGAAGCAAAAAGCAAAAGGTAGGCGCAAGAAATGGAAAATATAAAAGTAAGATTTAGAAATGTGAGAATCTAGCTATTGCAGTATTTATAAAGGGAAATACTTAATAGCTCATTCCAATTATATGATTACAGCTCTTGAGTATTATGTCGACTATTCTGCTTCGAAATCCAGAATTAAGTTTCCAGAAACAGTTGGATCTCAATCAACTCGTGGAAGATAGTTTTATCATGTATTGCAAGGTAATACACGTGTACATACATGACATTGTAAATGTTAATTTGTCTTTTCTATATATTTGCTGTATGTTCACAGGACCACAATTTATCGAATGTCGATGAAAAATCGTTATTCTTCTCCGCGCATTATTCGATGACTACGGGATATCTTGCCAGGGCCATAGTCAACAACGTTCTTACCGGCGGCTGCGTGGCGACCATCGTTGATCCCAGTGATGTCATTGAATCGCACCGAGAAATGTGTAAAATTACATAACGATATAAGTCGATTATCATCGACACTAAACTTGAAAGATCATTTAATGTTAGCAAGAAAGTATTGTATATAGCTGTGTGCAATATATTTCTTTATGTATACATTACAATATATGTTTATATAAAGCGACGATATAATAATCCGGCAAAGATTTAATACAAAGTAATTCTACTCCCACAAATAATAATATATTTCAAGATATTTTTACATTTATGTATAACTTTCACATAAAAATTGCAGTACTATAATTGTACAAAATTTGTAATCGGACATAAAAATCATCTTTTAGCAAAATTTGTATCCATAGCTCGTCTGGAACGTTGTATGTTGTTAATATTAGCTTTAATTCTAGATGCAATGGTACCCACTTCTGTTGCGACGATCAATTGTTTTCTACAACAAACATCCAGTTTTAATTTTACTCTATTTCATGAAAAAATCTATACCAAAAAATGTATATTTGAATGCGAAATATGTCTAATACATACCTGATGAAATCCTTATTGTACAATGCATTATTTTGATCTTCTTTCTTCTCTTGCTCGCGGTATGTTTTTACATTCTTCTCTCTTTCTTTATCACGCCACGCTGCGTTTGCCATCATCTCTTTTCGCCGTTGTTCCTTTTCTTCCTCGGTAAGACTTGATCTTGATTTTGACCTATATTTTTCTTCGTTTCTATCCTTAAATTTAATATAATCAGTATTAGAGACAGATTTAACGGCCGATATTCTTTTGCTATTAGATATCTGTGAGATCAAAATTTTAATTTAATTTATGGAACTCTAAATTCTAACATAAACAAGATATTTTTATCTTGCACCAATTATACATTAAAAATTCATATCTTTTCCTCTTAAAAGTGTAAAAGCCTATTTTAATACAAGGCGAAACTATGTATTATTTATCCATTTATAAAACCTGCATCATTAGAAATTAAAAACTTTCTCACTCACCAATTTATCGTTTTGTTTCTCCACTGAGTATCTTTTTCTATCATTGTATTTATTTCTTGAACAATCTGGTCTATTACTGTCATATCGTTGCCGTTTACTGCTCGTATCATATTCTTCTCTTCGCTTTTTACTTCTCTCATACTTCGGGTTTCTATCTTCACTCAATTTTCTTTTTCTGTCTTGTTTTTTACTATCATCTATTTTTGTGTCGTTTCTCGAATATTTCCTATCATGTTCCTTTTTATTATCTTCCTTCTCATGTTTAGTGATGCTTTTGCTACTATTAGTACTGTCGTCACTATCACTTGTACTTCTCTTTCGCTTTTTTCGTCGTTTGCGTCGCTCTTTTTTAACAAAAGTATCGTCACTGCTGCTGTCCGTTTTGCTATCAGAATCATAATGCTTTCTTGACTTCTTTGTTTGTTTACGCTTTATTTTTTTCATTGATTTCAGCAAGTCCTTTTCACTGATGTTGTCTTTCAATTGTTTAAATTTAGTGGCTAACAAAATATCCAATTTAGCCTCATCCTCACTACTATCTTTATGCTTTAATTTCTTTTTCTTCTTTCGACTTTTATTCTTGCTCGATTGTTGCTCCAGCTACAAAATTATATACGTAAATTACATAAGTGTAAGTGAGTATTCAACATAAACAAAATACAAGAAAGTAAATATATCAACATCCACTTACTAATTCCTTAAGTTGTTTTAATTTAACAGGATTTTTCAAAAGCTGATTTCTAGTCTCCATTTCTTTCTGCTTTATGGTGTATAGAGGATCCTCTTGTATTTTTCTAGCCAGATCCACTTGTTCGTTGCCAGAAAAAAATCGCAACGAAGGTGGAATGCATTCTAATATCATATAAAAAATATACATAATATATTACATACTTTCATATGATATAAATATATAAGGTGTATATAATTACTCATGCATCCATATCTACATGTACAAGGTAAGGAAAAAAGGTGGTACTCGGTATAACTAAGAAATGATTTTTGAAATAATGCTTATTAAAACTTTTCGGTTTGTTTTCACAAGTACTACATATTTCTAAAATTTGATACAATCTTTTTTCAACACTGTTGTACATACCGAATGATTCAGATTCAGAGCAACCGTGCCAGTCGTTTTTTTTTAATGTAACAAGTTAGGAAAACATTTTTCATTACTAATGAGCACCTAAAGTAATTATTGGTGATGATTTTATTCTTCAGGACAAACCGAAAGTAGGTGACTGATCAGTTTTGAAATTTCAAATAGGAACATGGGTCGAGTGGGGTATCGTTGTATAGAGCTTTAAAAAAGAATTTTTTACTAAAACTTAATTCAATTATCTCTTACAGGTTTCGAGAAAAACGTTCGAATGTGTAAATACCTGCAATAATTTACAAGTGCACAAAATGTTTTCACAGTAGTTTTTTTAACTGTAAACACCGTAATGTTTCCGACTGTTAAGATTGTGAGCTATATCGGTGTCAACAGTTGAGAAAACTGAATTGAACGGTTTTCGACAGCCCATATTTTCGTGCTAGTTTTCACGTTTTTGAAAAAAAATGGTTGGCACGGGTGTTCTGAATCACCAGGTGCATATATACATATATATATATATATATATAAAATATTTATTTACCATATTCAACATGATTTTTTGGCATCCTATTCATCTCTGTATCTTTTTCTGCCCGTTGCATTTGCTCAAAAGCCTTGTCAACTGGTCTTCCTAACAAGTATTCTTCTCTGTTGACCATTTGATTTGGTCCTTTATACATCCAGTCTAATTTCTTATCATCCTTTTTCTCTATCACTCCTTGTTCAATAGCATACTTTTTTATGTCCTCCAGGTCTTTCTCCATTTCAATCTCCTTCTGCAACTCGGCTATCCTTTTATTCTCTTGATAGTTTTGCTGCTCCGCCTTCTTTACTTTCTCCTTATTCTTCATAGTAGATGGATGCCACGACTTCTTCAAATTCTGTAAAGTTATATACATATATATGTTATTTAAAAAATACGGCAAGTTTCACACTTAACTTTGTATAGTTTTTTAATCTTAATAAATTATAACAGACTTACCAAATCTCCACCTCCCATTTTGTCGTGTTTATAGTAATAAGCAAATACTTGATAAAAATTTTCACAGGAAAACTGTTATTAATATATATAGTTGTAATTATTAAGAAAAATGTTTAGCTTTTTAATACGATAAACAACAAACACACGAATATTATATTCCAGGCTATCTTTACATTCTCATCCTTCGCATCCTGTTACTTGATTCTTTGTTCCATCTTCTGTTATTTGTTTTTTCAAGTGCATCTTCAACCTTCTGTTAGGTTAAGTTAGGTTATATAGCGCTCATCTTATTGTATCCAATCTACTGTAAGTAACTTTAGTCTTCTAGATTATCCTTCGTATTTTCTTAATAAAATTGTATTTTATGCTCAATTAAAACCAATTTTTCTTCTTAATTAACTCAAATACACTTTCTCTACCTCCAATTTCTCTCTTCCTGCACAACTATCTTCTTTTCTGGTTCTTGCCTTCTTTCGAATTGGTCAATTCGACCAATTTTATGTAATATGATTGAGTCGTCTTGTTACGCTACTTAAGTATCAAAGTACACACTACACACTATTGTTTGTAATGACTTTGTTTTGGAATGTTTTGAAATTAATTGCTGAATGCTGATATATCAGAAAGAAGCCTGAAGGCGGCCAACGGGCCAACGCGCCCTTATCAGCTGCTGTTTGGATGTAACTGCTAAAAGCCATGCTAGGCTACGCCACATGTTCACTTTTCAGTGGGTAACATGATGTGTCCATTGTCCACAAAGAGTCGATAACATACATACATATATAGTATATACATATGTATATATTTTTCTCTTTCTATCTCTCTCTGAATTGTTATATGACTATATAGTATATATCTTTTGTTGTGAAATGGTGATAGATTTTAGGAAGATGTTTTGTTGCAACCTGTACCTGCACAACACGTATGTCTCAAAGAAATCTAATCTCTTCGCCTGTAAACTTTTTTTTTTTAACCCTTCGCCCGTAAACTGGGTCATAAATGGCACAAGCCGAAATTCAAGATAGAATACCGCCGAAATGAAAAGGGAGGGGGGGCTTGCCGTCCCTCGTAAAAAAAGTAGGTAGTGGGAAGAACTCATGCCCAAAGTTTCGTTGGAATTCGCCAGTGTGTGCTTGACCAGCAGCGAGTCAAAGTGCGTCCAGTGCCACTATTGACCCAGTTTACGGACAGTGCCAGACTTTCGTGCAAGTAAGTAAAATTAATTTAACGTCATTTTCATATTACTACAGTTATTTTTAACTTATATAAGTGATATTTTTTTATGATTGTGTATATTATATATACCTATAACCTCAAAATTTGAGTGGATGAAAACACGTGTAAAAAGAAATTACATGTACTTTCAGGGTACAATGGATGATCAAGCGACAAATATCAGATATTATTTACGAGAAAGACGATTTTATATGATTTTTTAATAAAATAATGTAAAAATTACGTTAAAAGTCTTATTTCTCCTTAACCCGAAAAAGGCCATTTTCAATCCTCAGAATAATTATACTTTTTAAAAATGACCCATATACAGAATTTTTTTCTTGAAAGTACACATATTTAACTATAAAACCTCGTTGGAATTTTTTATTTTGATTTAAAACTCAATGAGATATGATTTTTTTAATAAAAATGGATTTTTATCAATTTTTTGCATAAAGAATTATTTATAAACAATTTATCTTATAATGAATCGCTAAATAAACTTTGGGATTATAAAATAGGATAGTATACAAGTATTACAGAATTTTTTCAGATTTTTTGAACACTATTTACTAGGTCAAAATAACGACAGGACATTTATGACCCAGATTACGGACGATGCCAGTCAAATTATAGTTTACGGGCGAAGGGTTAACGTGAGGAAATCTTCAACTATACCAGGCTACGCCCAGTAGTCCCCCGGTGTCAAGGGGGAAGACCCCCCTCACCCTCCGGGAAGAGGAACGAGGGGATGAGTGTGGGATTCTACATTCTACGGCTCTACGCGTGTCGCAAGTGGTACGCGCAGCCTACCCACCAAAACCTCACGGGTGTCCTTCACTGCGCTTGTGGAGGCGCCCCGGGAACTGGCTATCAATACATCCGGGGCTTCGCCTGTAAACGGTTTTTTGCACCTTTGGAATGTACACATGGGTCTGTCACGTCCGACGTTATTAAAGATCTGAAAATATTTATGAAACATCTGTCTACATGTATTGTATAATAGTTGACGATTTTATAGTCATTTTGATGAACATCGTTTATTTAATATTTTATTTTTAATAAAATATTTCGGGGGCGTTAATTACCGCAAAACGTTGCGCGCAAAATTCTTCACAATGTAGGAGAGACCGGGGCTAAACCGTCCGTTTTTTTTTCAGTGCCGATTTTTAACAACAAAATAAATAATTGTAGTTAAATGTGGTATACCACTGTAAAGAGTGAACCTTTAGCTACAAAATTTATATAGGAAATTTTTGTCTACGTCGCTTTGTTTAACCGGTATAGAGCAAAAACGACGGTGGAAAAATTGAAATCTCAAAAATGCCGGGGCTAAACCGTCACACTGCATTTTTAATACATATACGTATATCTAATCTTGAAAAATAATAGGATACATTTTAATAATTGTTTTTTAAGAAAAAAATGTAAAAATTTATTTAACATTTTTATGCAAAATGTTATTAAAAAATAATTCTTTTACCTATTCCATAAAACAATTTAGGCACGTGAATACAGATCCTGACGAGCGCACGACGACGATGACGACGGCCACCACCACCACCACCACCACAACGACAACGACGACGACGACGACGACGACGACGATGACGGCCACGACCACCACCACCACCACCACCACTACACTGACACTGACACAACGACCAACAACGACGATCTACCACGCGCGCGGCATGTCAACTCTCGCGCGGAAATCGCGGAATCTCAGAGCCGTGCCGTGCCTCGCCGTACCTCGCCGACGTGCCGTGAGCGCGAGCGATCTCGAAAACAACGGTCCGCCATCTTTTTGGTCGGCCAAAACACCCGTTTTGCGACGATACGTGCGTACCATTTCCCTCCTATACAAACTGATGCACGTGCAAGGGAAGACAGAATCACGCATCAAGCGGGGAGCACACACTTCTGCACAATGCATAATGCGTAAGCATAAGAAAATTGATTGGTCTATTTTCTTATGCACATGTATATGGACCAATCAGTTTTCTTATGCTTACGCATTATGCGTTGTGCAGAAGTGTGTGCTCCCCGCTTCACGCTTCACGCTCGAGGGAAACCTAACCTGAAATCGCCGTGAGCTGAAGTCGTGCGCCCGGCGCGCCACAGTGACGAGACAGGCGGATTAGCCCCGGGTGCTTACAGACGGATTAGCCCCAAACACAAGTTTCAAGTTTGGAACTTCCACGAAATATTAGACATCAACGATAATGAAAAAACTACACTGGATTCGTGTTCAGCATGCATTACTCTTTATAATCACGTACCTCGAGATTTGGAAAGCAAATATTAAGTATTGCAGATATTACAAAATTTCCACGCGCAGAAAATTTCACTTTCACCTTTCGAAAACACGTTTGCCCTTGTAAAAATCATAACACGGCAGGTAACCTGCCGAAATTCCGTTGGTCACATGGGTGCCATAAGCAGCGTTTACAATGTTAATAGCGAGTTCGCACAATAAGTATATACAGGTTCCGAGATATTTGATTAGACGTATTTACCCCGTAGACGTTTTAGCCTCGGTCTCCTCTACTGTTTGGTGTTAAAAACAAGCGTGTGTGTTAAGGAAATAACGTATTACGAATCATGTATACAATCGTCGTGATAGCTTATATTGATAAATATTTATTATAGGTTTCCACAATCTTATAATCTTTTCGAAATTCGTATAGGCTAAGTGTACTCGATAAATGAAATTATCTTACGCTTTGATTTTTCGTGTTAAACAAATTCTACTCTACAGTTATTATTAAAGGAAATAATATTTTTTTAAGTGTATTAAAGTTGAAATACGAATGATTAAATGTTTAACATCATTGGATTTTCGTAATTCTGAAGGATTTGTATTTGTTGAGTATATTCGTCAAGTTAAGCGGAAGATTCCATTTTTATTATATACTGTGGTTAAATTTGATTCTATATTTGCGTACGTCTATCCTCTCCCAAAGCAGGGGATCCCGCGTTAAGTTTGTTATTTGTTATTTAAGATACGAATATTTTATACGAATTATGCACTTCTGATTATTACAGAGAAGATATTTCTGACACTGGGTTGGGTGGATATAAAAGGAAAAAAAAGAGAAATTTTAGTTTGTTAATCGAGAACAAAGAGATCACATTTTACACTTGTTTTTCGCTCTTGTTATGTATAGATCTTGCACGTACGGCGATATGGTATTGCACTGTGTATTATCCGTATTATCGCATTTTTTCATTATGTAAATGTTTTCAGATTGCGATCATTTGATGTTTTAATACTGTATAGCTTATGACGTTTTAGGAACAATAAAATATATAACTCCTCCCTTTCCCCACAATCTTTATCGTTCAATCTTGTTCGAGAGAGCCTCACGTTAAGGACACATGACAATAATGATAAGATGAATGTATTTCTTGGTCCCGTGTCGTTCGTCGCATTTCGGACCGTCTCCCTGCCGAACACGAGCGACGGCATTCGTATAGTTTCCTTTTTTTCGTTGGTTAGCATTATGCAACAGCATTCTATAACTCTTTATCGTCTAATCTTGTTCGAGAGAATATACTTCGCATTAAAGGATAAATAACAATGATAAGATGAATGTATTTCTCGAGATTTGTTTAGTGTCGTTTGTCGCATTTTCGACGCTCTGTCTTTCTCGCCGAGTGAATTACAACGGCTCTCTCTCTCTCGTACGGCCTTTTTCTCGCTGGCTTGCATTATATATGCAACAACATTCTAAAACCTTTTATCATTTAATCATGTTTGATACAGTATGTTTCGCATTAAAGAACACATGGCAATGATAAGATGAGCGTATTTCTTGAGATTAGTCCAGTGTCTATCACAACAATTACGTCCTTCCGTTTATTTTACATGATAAGGGCGCGCGTGCCGTAAAGATCGGGCGCCAAATGATTTCTGAGTTCTACTGACTTTCATAAAACGCGCATATCTCGGCAATCGTAAATGATAGAAAGATGATTAAAAAAAGACTTTGTACTTGGTACTTTGCCCTATTGGTATTACTCAATTGTATTACTCGCAATTATGTACTTTCGAGCAATAAAGCGCGAGCTGGCCGAAAGAATCGCGCGCCTCGCCGCATTCATCATTTTCACATTAAACGTTTATATATCTTGGCAATCGTAAAAGACAGAAAGATATGATTCAAAAAGCACTTTTTAGATCGTGCTCTACTCTATTAGATTTGCTCACTTTTATTACTGGCAATTATTTATTTCCGTTTATTAAGACGAGAAAGCGCGCAAAATCTTAAGAATTTTTGGGCGCCAAGCGGCGCAATTTTTTATTTTCATTAAACGCTTATATCTTGGCAACCGCAACGATAGAAAGATTCAACAAGCACTCGTTATTTTGAAATCTTCCCTATTGGAATTATAGCCATTATTTACTGACAATTTCACAGTTTCGATTACTATAAGACGAGAAAGCGCGCGAGATCTTAACGAAACGTGCGCCGCGCCGCCCGAGCAACTTATTTTTATTTTCATTAAATATTTATGGTATTCGGCAATCATGAATAATATATAAAAAATGATAGAAAAACACTACAGCTGGTTTTAGCCTTTTTCCTCGTTTATGTTTTTTTTTTTAAGCTGATTTTATGGATTTTTGTTAAGTATTTTTGTTGCGCGCCGACTCCGGAACTATATCAAAATCCGAGTCATTTTCGGCTAAAATTATTTGGTATAAATATGTTCTCGTCAAGATATAAGGTAAATTTATATTATTTGTTCACTATCGTCAAAATCGCCAATGTACTATACTATATATTGTCAATTTATATAGTGTCGATCGTGAAACTATATATACTTGGTGTTATTGATCATGAAATTGAGACATTGATTTCTTTCGAGGAATTTTGAACTGCATAAAAGCGAGTCGCGAATCATAACTACTCCGTTAAATTATAGTCCTGCATATAGTCTAGTAATTCGTGTCATTCGTGACTTTTGTGCATTGCATCAGAATTAATCGAAGAAAGAGTATCTCAATCATTGTATACACACAAACGCATATAACACACGGCGTTAGGCATCCTTAAAAAAATGGCATTCTATGCCATGCTTAATTCGCTTTATTATAGTGTTACGCCGTCCTGATAACGATGTTATCTCATATATATTAAAAAAAATCATTGCAATTAATGATCCCGACATCAATCCCTTGCTTGACGCACGAAATCTCTCGGAGCGAAAATAAGTGAGCTCGATGCCCGCAATGTATGCAACACGTTGCATTGAGCTGCACTTTTGTTCAATGCAAATCCGGATTTGTTGACTTTCACGTAAATTACTACGTTTTATATGACTTATATGTATCAATTTTCAATTTTGATCAATTCCAGGAAAAGGCGGGTGTATGCATGCAAAGATGAAGGATATACTTATTATATAAAATCGACAAATCACCGATAAAAAAGAATACCGAACATACCACACATTTGGAAACTCACAGTTTTTTTTATTCATTTATATTAAATTTTATAAATACAAAAAACAATAATAAATTTTTATACAACTTTCACAACGCTCTAAAATGCTAAATTAAGAATGGGCCTCCGCTTGTACTTCGAAATAGGTTGCTCTCATTCGATTTCGCGAGAAAAAATTCTCAGATAATGATTCTAACATACGTAATGAAATGGAAAAGGCGCGGTGAAATGGTGTTCCGTTTTTCTTTTATAAAAATGATACTTTTATATGTAATCAGTTCCACACGCCAGTTGAGACAAAATAGTTCTCATCTTACTAGCATGTACGCGGTTTCACAATAGTAATTATAAATAATAAATTGATATTAATAAAATTATAATATTCATAATGACAATGACAATAATAATAAAAATAATAATAATAATAATCGTAATAGTACCGTGAAATAATAATAATAATAGGCATTCTATGCTAGTTATAGTGACGTTGTTATGCTACTTTTCCTCTCGTCATTAATATGTAATACTTATAATAATTAACACTCTCAATTCGCGTTACACCGCGCGGCTTACATTCGTCATACAATTACAATTGTCGTCAGGGAGCAATTAAAGTCCCTCTAAAATTAAAATTTCGAAATTTTTAGAGTTAATCCAAACGTGAGTGAATTTTAACAACCCCCCTCCTTCGTAGCTTCCGAATCCCAGCTTCAGAATTTTTTGTTATGACATATCTCGTAATAAATTACATTACTTGAAAACATAGTTTCTATAAAAAGTCCATCATGGAAGAGTTTATACATTGGTAAGATGCGGTCCGTGACCGGTCGAGCTTAAAATTACGATTGCACTATTTTCAACGCTAAAAGGGTATCGAAAGTAAGTAGAGAGTGGGCTGCGCGGTGTGCTCTCGTGACGATTGCGAATATTATATGTGCGAATACACGATACAAGTTACACTACTCGTTATTGTTATGTGAACTTGGATGAACGCATATATGTACACGCATGTTACGGTAGCCAGGCGTCGCGAGCGGGCGTGTATTTTATTACTATCAGCATTGTTTGCGGCAGAGCTCGGTTTGCCAGGCTAATTTAAATATGATGTATTAGAGTATCCAAAAATATTTGACAAAAGATTCGATTGTTGGATAACAAATACGTTTTGAAGAAACAAAAATCTATAGATGGGATCTAAAAAACTCAAAATCATAAAATGTAAAATACGTCGACCAGAATGTAGAATTTGTTTAAAATTTTGGATTTATAACTTTAGGATTTGTAATTTATCTATGCGATTTAGAATTTCCGTGAGATTACTTTAAAGTTTCAAAAATCGACAAAGAGTTTACGTAAGTTGAAAATCTTCCTGTATCAAACTGAGTTCCGTCGCGATAGTATATCGTTACCGTTATACGGTGTGTCATTGTAGTTTCGCATCACACTAGCATGCATGTGCACATATACGCTTGTACTCTGGCAGTGGGCTCGGCTCCGCTTAATTAATACTCTGGTACTATGGAGTTCTTATCACAGAGATATTAAATTGTTTGGTGCACTTTTCTCCCCCTTCCCCCTTCCCCAATCTCCATCCTCCTCCATCTCCACCATCCTTACTTGCGCTGTCAATCCTCTTTCTTTCTTTCTTACAATTCCGCAGCGATATATCGTTCTGGCTCTATGCCGATTAATATATATTACGCACTAATTTCCACGCACTAAATAACGACCGATTTCGAATTCTCACAAAAGCGATAAACAACTGCGACGATACCATTAAGGTCCGTTTTCCTTCCTTGCCTCTTCCGTCGTCAATTCAGTTTGTCGGTCTTGTTCCGTATCTTTTATATGCAAGCTGTATCTTATTATCTGTATTATACCTACGTATAAATATATATAATATAATCGAAAGCGTATGATTGTGGGAGCAAAATTCATAGATTTTCCAAAGATCCACACGGTCGATTTCGCCAAAGTTGATCAATCTGACTTTAGTGTGTTTAATATTGAGCTTCTCTATCTTTCTCTAGTATTAGACTGGAAGGTGGCAAAGGCGTAAATTGGACCTGTGGTTGACAATTAATCGACTTTGGCAAAACTCGCCCCGGAATCTTTGAAAATTTATCTAAATTTTCTGACAAATTGTCGACGAATAAAAATTCGCCCGTCCGATCTAATCGTTTGATACGAGAGATTCCAGTGGCATAGTCGTCGAGCAAATAATATTCTGTTACATTAAATACAATATGATGTCAGATGGAACATATTTATTCCAAGTGTAGCACAAATTAGTTTTTGATAAAAGTTATGATTTAAAAAATAAAATTCTTAATTTTCTGAACTTGAGGAGAGTTATTATAAAAGTTGTTAAATGTTTGAAATCCTTAATAAGTTAAATTTTTTTTCTTACTTTGGGATTTCAAATTAAGACAGGCACATAGGCACGTCTATCGCGTGTGTTACTTTTATAAAATTATAGCAAACTGCCGAGAATAATATACTTATGCGCTAAAAAATACATGATCTGTTTTAAATTTGTCATCTTTTACACAATTGGCAAATATTCAAACAGTGACGATGATATTGACACCGGCAACTCCTCGTTAAATCGAATCGTGACACTAACGAGGCTAAACTGACGTCAGTCTTGTTAAGGCTGGCAAGAGATTAGATGTTCGGCCTTCGAGCGTGCATCCGACACAGCGAAGGGCGAGTCGATCGGCATGAGTTAGACAACTACACATGACAAATACACGACGTCGAAAGTTATACCCAAAAGCGGGCGTATAAATTATTAAAAAAAAAAAAAAAAAAAAAAAAAGAGACATCGCTCGCGTGCAGCGATGAGGTAATACGTGCAAACGTCCGAGTTACAATTCCTTGCCTCGCTCTACTCAACAAATGAACCTTCATACACTGAACGGTCAACACTTTCTTCCATATCATATTGCATTAATCGATAATTGCGTTAATGATGATCGATTAGTTGACCACGATATATTCGGCAGTTGTATGGCTAGCGATAATCATCTCACAAAGTTGGCCGGCCATTTAAATATAGCTTTAATCATTTTGTACGTTGATTACTGACCGCTAAATATTGCTGGCAATAGCTGCCCTACAATGTAAATTTACAGTAGCCAAATACCACAAATATATCTAACATATTTCTCTTATACTTGAACAAACCACCTTTTTACCACAGGCACATTCTCTCTTTCAGGAATACTAAAAATTGTGCATCAGATGCTTGTAGTACTCTACTGTGGCCGCTCTATTACGAATCGCACAATGTTAAAAAGACGTAACCCCTCGCATCATAAATCTACCATATACTTGAAATATAGACAACATGTACATAAAATAAATAAAAAATATAAATAATATATTTTTAATAGCATATTTAAATTAAACGCAACATAAAATTTTCAAGAAAACTTTTAAAGAAGTGAAATACGTATGTGTATTCGTGTATAACGTTCTAAAATTAACATACAGATTTTTCCATAAAAAAAATTCTCCGTTTTTAATATAAGCTTTCCTTTCTTTCCAAACATTATTTACATTTTTATCCAAAAAATTTGGTTTAACGAGATTACGTTTTTTTAATAGCTATAGTAATTGCGTACGCGCGACTACCTCATGATGCACGCTCACGATCTATGCGATCTTTTCGCGATCGAGGAATATATCCAGTCTCTCTTTACATCTCTCACGCATCTAACATACATATGTAACGTTAAAGCCTCAAAAGACTAAGAGGCTATCGAACAAGATCGAAAAGTTGCGAGTGTTGTTGCCCGTGAGCCGTTAGGAAAATACACGCAATCCGTGGATGGATTGCATTAACCGTTATTAAATGTCATTAAGTAACAAACGCGGCTTCGATCGCCGAGCTAACTTGGCGCGATCGGCTTTTTCTCAGATCATGCTGATTGCGAATGGAAAGTTAAGCAAGGCCAACGAGCTACAATTTACTGGTTACGTTCAGGATTTATCCAAGAGGCACGTGAGCATCTCCTCTTCCGTCCGATTTCGAAAACGAAACGCCCGCGCCGCCGTGCTTGTCGAACGCAGTTTCGCATCGCGGTTGACGAGTTAAAAGTCCGTTGCTCGTTACACACTTTGCGATTATCATTTAACGTTGGAAAACCAGCAAAACTCGCGATGACTTTAAGTTCTCCTTCCTCTTAAATTCGCCCTACACTAGCCAAAGGAACAAATCGATTCTTTTCAGCTCTGGATCTCGGTATTACCAAAGTGGGATACCTTCCGGGGGATCCTTTCTTCCAGTTTCTAAAGTTCGCGATCTTCGCGAAGCTTTGCTGGCGGTTTCGGCACGTTCACTATGAAGCTCGCGCAAACTGTATGACAGAATTTTGTCTTTGTGAGGTCGCAATTAGGCCGCCACTACCACCGCCGCTTCTTCTGTATTCGCTCTCCATAGACTGAAGAATCATCTTGCTGCGTTTCCTGGGCGGCAAGATCAGCGTCTCCCGCGGTGGTATCGCTAGATCCAGGGCCAGATCAGGCGACGACGCCGGGCTCTCGGGATTGCTGCACGGTGGCGTGAGCAATGGATCCCGATCAACTTTGACAATCCCGGCGCTGTATTCTTGCCTCTGACGTTCTTCCTCGACCGCCTCTAGGGCGGCCTCGACTCTTCGACGCGCGTCATTACCCGGCAGATTTAGAAGAGACGAACAGTCGGTGGCATCGAGATCGACGTCGCTGCTGGTGGTCAAACTGAAGCTGCCGTACGCTGGCTCAGGATAGAAAAATACATGATGGGCCACTGGTTCCAGCGGCGCGCTCACCACCACGCTCGCTTGGAAGCGCTTCTCGTCGATGTCAGCGAGGACGGGTTCCGCTGTGTTCGACGGTGTCATTAATGGCTGGGAATACTGCTGCTCCTTGTTGCCGGAATAGAGATAGTACGCAAGGTCGCGTTGAACGACGTAAGCGTTCGATGTCGAATCCGGATAGGGTTCTTCAGTCTTCAGGTTCTCCTTGTTGTCGACAGCGATGCCCGGTAAATTTGGACTTGCCAGGATCGCGACCGGACCAAGATTGCCGCCGCTACCGCTGCTTCCGCTGCCGCTACCACTGCCGCTGCCGCCGATACCCTGAGAAATTTCGACATCCGGTTCGATCGGCGAACCGATCGCCGCAGGCGAGGAGATGCCGCTGTCGATGACAGTGGAGGTAACGGATGCCGGTGACTCCGGGTGCTTCTTGATATGCAGCTCCATCGTTTTCTTGGAGCCGAAGGTCTCGTTGCAGATCGTGCACTTGTACACCTTCTCGCCGTAGTGCGACACCTGGTGCAGCTTGAGCACGTGGTTGTAGCCGAACGCCTTGCGACAGATGTCACAGGTGTAGGGCTTCTCGCCAGTGTGGGTGCGCGTATGTACCTTCAATTGTTTGGAACAGGTGAAGCCCTTCTTGCATGACTTGCACACGTACGGCTTCTCGCCGGTGTGCGTGCGCATGTGTATCACCAGCTGGCCGCTCTGTATGAACGTCTTGGCGCATACGGTGCACTTGTGTGGCCGTTCACCGGTGTGGATGCGCATGTGACGGTGCAGCTTGCCGCTGTGCTCGAACGCGCGTCCGCACACATCGCACTTGTACGGCCGTTCCTTCGTGTGGATGCGCCGGTGCACGCTGAGGTTTTCCTTCACCGAGAACGACTTATTGCAGTACTCGCACTGGTACGGTTTCTCACCAGTGTGAGTGCGATAGTGACGCGTCAGTCGCGCCGGCACCGCGAACGTCTTGTTGCAGATGTTGCAGCGATACGGGTCCTCGCCGTCCTTGCCGTGCAACCTTAGGTGACTTTGATACACGCTCTTCTGCGCGAAGCTCTTCTGACAGAGTAGACACTGGTATTTCCCGACCTCCGCCGTCGTTGGACTGGCCGGACCCACGCCTTCGACCCCGCTGCATCCTGGCGTAGCCGCGAATATTGTGAGATCTGGGCTGCACACCAAGCTCTTCACCGAGCTCATCGTCTCTAAGCCGGCCGCAGCCATCCCGCTACCCGGCGCCGACATCGACATCGCTGGATTCGGCGGCACGGACTCCGTCTGATAATAGCCCAACATCGAGGACGGCAGACTAAAACGAAAACATTTGGAGGAGCCCGATTAGTTGAATTTATTCTCTATTTTTTATTTTCGCATGTAAATAATTTGACAATACAAAATCATAGTTTAGCCGCTCAGATTTGCCGTACTCGCGAGACTCTCCGGTTGTACGGTGTCTACGGTGTAAATTACGATCGTGCAGCTTCCGTAGGTTCTTGATTACGCTTAAACTAAGACAGCCAAGGCTGTCGAAAACAAATCTTACCAAGTATCTGCTACACATTTTTTTGTCGGCAAAAAAACTAAAAATTTGATGTCGGTTTTAATATATCACATGATGTCGGCAGAACACCAACAAAAGTATGTCTGCTAACATAATCAGACAGCAGACTGGCGACAAAAATCAAGCAGAGCCTGCAGGAACCGCCCAAGCTCTGCGTGAGTTCTACTTACTGCTAATCTGCTGTCCGGATTATGTCAGCAGACTCTGCTGGCAAAACACGAGCTGAAAGTGGATGCAGTTGATATCAGTCTGGCGGATATGTTTGATCAAATCTATTACCAATCTGCCGACATACTACTATTATTTTGCTTACTGGAAATATTACACGGTTAAGTATTTTGTTGAATTTTTTAAACTACGCGCTAAAATCGACAAGCTGTGCAAACTCGCATACAATTTTTAAACGAGCAGATTCTTGCCACAAGGTCATAATACCGTTACGATATTGTGACGTGTGACATGTTATGGTAACAATAAATTGCGCTACTATTAATGTTGCGCACGTCTGATTGTACGCAAACGAAATCTTAACTGCATCATTGTTTACGGACTAAAAAAGTACCAATAATAATTGCAGAACCCGTTATCGCTTTTAGAATATTCCGGCGATAAGATAGCTCGTAATAAGTGTTAAAACAAAAAAGAATGTACGATTGCACATGGCTGCTCGTTAGCAGACAATTTACCGTAAATTCATCATGAATATAATACGATATCTTGTCGCGCTTGTCAAGGAAACTATAGGCAAACATGAAAAGAAAAAGAGGAAATATGAACCGTGCAAGAAGTTGAGCTAAAACGAGCAGGCCTTATATAACCGCGGGCATTGTAACAAAATTACGATATTCGAATACTAGCACTATATTTACATGTTTGTTGCTTTATCATCCGAAAGCCGATGCCTTTCGACTTGGATTTATGCCGTTCGTTCATGAAATTTTTGTCCAAACTAGGAAACAGACCCGAGATACCGCAATAACAATTATAACAGCCTTGTGCAAATTTGAATTTTAGATAAAAATAGGCAGTATTAGTGAATAAGTTGTAAATAAGCGGACGGAGGATAGTCTTATCTTTTAAATTATACGAATCGTCGAACCGCGTGCACGGCGCTAAGCGGCTGCACGCGCGCGGCGCTATCGTCCGACGACGGTCGTGGGAGGCTGCGGGCGTGGTTGGCGGCCCGTGCTGCGTGCTGCAAGCGTATTGCGCGCCCGCTTGCCCCCCGTCGCTTGACGCTTGCCTACCGCCGCGCCGGCCGTGGCGGCTCGTCTTCGCACGCCGTGGCCGCCGAAACCCGCGCGGCCGCCTCCACGTGTACGTCGTCGTGTACGAGTCGCATTTTTTTATAGCGATCACCGACCTCGTCCAACTCGGCGCGCAGTAAGGACGTCGAGAGTTACATCACAAGAGGAGCACGCGGCGGCACACGTCTGACGATAATCGCGCGCGATGTTTTTTCTTTCGTTTTTTTTTCCCTCCCATTCGCTCAGCCCTCTTTTCATCCCTATGGTCCTTCTTTTCCTCCTCCACCTCCACCTCCTCCTCCCCCTCCATCTCCTTCTAATTCTCTCTATCCTCCCTCCTTCCTGCACCACCCATTTGTACAGGGGCCGTTCTTCTTCTTCGTGGTCTTCGTGGAGCTCGGACTGATCGGCCGACCCACGACCCACGACGTGTATCGCAACGCGTAAAAAGGATACGCAAAAATCATATTGATCCACGGAAACATCCCCCGTACTGAAGGAAAATCTCACCCCACGGCCAACCGTCACTGCTCACGCCCGGAAGATACTTTCGTGCCGAATTTCGTGGAACCGCCCGTCGCCACTCTCTCTTCGTGACTCGAATAACCTCGCGATGACTTCTGATCGCTCTTTATGAAAATTGGCCTAACTGCATAAGAGTAATTAATGTAGTTTTTCGATTAACTAACAATTGATATCTTTTCCGGAAAGAAATTTAACGTGTCGACGTTTTATTGCGATTTTTTAAATTGCGATATTATCGTTACTTATAACTGTTAGTTTTTACTTTCCTACTTCTTATTTGTTTTATTTAACAAATTTCTGCTAATTTTGCAGATCTACAATTATGCATTTTATATTATTATAATAAATCGTAAAATGTGTTTGAAAATTAAAAAAAAATGCGTATAAGGCTCGCGAACTGTAATAAGTAGCGATTAAATGTTAAATGTCACATATACGATCACTAGCACAAGTAGGTATAATAAAAAGAAGAGATTTTTATACAAGTATTTTTCTCGTGAATACATTATATCGATATATATATATATATATATATATGTGTATGTATCTCACACCTTCTATTACAAAATGCGTTGACGTTGATATTATCTTTATTCTAACAATAAGAATATTCTGAGAATAAAAAAATTTGAGTTCTAATTTTAATAATAATCTGATAATATAATTTTAAAATATAATAAAATACATTTTTTAAAATAAATTTACTGATAACTAATTGTTACGTAAGAAAATGTTCCTATTAACATGCATGTACACAAGAAGGAAAAAGAAACAAGGTCTATCAGCAACCAGAATATGATGACGCGCGATTCTGGTTTAAAAAGCTGATGACAGTTGGTTCCTCTCCTCGCGCCTTCTCCGACGGGTTTTCTCTCTACGTCGCGAGAGTGACTTCGGAGTACAAGTACACCATCCGTTTAATGCCCAAAATCAAAGTGGCAGACGCTCGCTCTAGTCTAGAACCGTTAGAACTAGAACCGTAGATACGATATGTCAAAAGCGCTTCTCGCTTCGCTCAATTTAATGGCAACTATCTTTTTATTATGTGCGTATGCTCAAATCTACAAGATCTACAAGAAAACAAGAGATTGCAAGTCCGAGTATTTACGGATAAAGATGTATAAAAATAAAAGACGGCAGTCGAGAGAGAGAACTCTTAAAACTACGTGAAAAAAAATTCGAAGGATCCGAAGACATCAGTTTTCACGAATCGGGGCTCGTGATGTCACTTCCAAACGAACAGTTAGGAAAGAGGACGAAATAAATAAATAAAAAAAAGAGACGGATTAAATGTCCCGATAGAGGAGAGGAGCACCCACCTACACCGCCACGTTACACCCTAGTGTAATCCAAAATCTGGGCGCTGGTCGTCATCGTCCTTCGTTTCGGCGACATCCGGAAGAGTCTGCGACAGCGCCAACAACGAGTAGACTCGCAGAATCCCGATTTTGATCCAGCCAGTCGGCGAGGGATCCGCGAAGCCGAAAACCGAGGAACTTGCACTCGAGATGAGATCGCGCAAAACTCGGAAAGAAAGGGAATCGCTCCTCTTCTTCACGTAAAATACGAAGCCAAGACGAAAAAGCGAAAGACGCGCCGCCACGGGGCCGGCCAATCGTACTGTACAATGTTTACCTCCTCGCCGTCCTCGGCCGCACCGAGCGATCACGGCCGAGGCGCACACGCACGAGCGCGCGATCCGCGTTCCCCGTTCCCCGTTCCCCATCCCCACCGCTCTCCTCGTCGCATCACCCTTTTCAGCCCTCCCCTCACCCCGTCGTCGCGCTATCGCGCGCTCGCCTCATCCGCCCCACCTATCCCCGCGCCCCGCCGCTGCCTCACGGTCTTCGCGAACCGACGCGGCGGACGGCGGCGACCTACAATTTGGGGCGGCTGGCTGAGTGCCGTTCGGCAGCACGTGGAGGCTGCCGGCGTGGTCGGCGCGACCTGCCTCGCGCGTGCAATTCGCCACGACGATGGGGCGCGCGGCGAGGGACGCAGGGGGTGGGGCGCGGCGCGGCGAGGCGGACAACGGTGAGCGGTGAGCGGTGCCGCGAGAGAGTGCACAGGCGCGTAACCGGCGTTCGCGATGCCCTCACCACTTCCCCACGTCGATTATTTTTTCACATTCGCTATATTTCTTACATCAGTCATAATATTTTTTTCTACAAATGTGTAATTGATTGTCTTGACTCGACTTGAGTGATTAACGTTAACTTTTCGAAATATCTTTAATACGACGTCCTAGAATCTAGAATCCTTCATTGAGGATATATATCCGTTTTCGTCATTTTCAATTAACGGAGAAATATCGCAAAACAGACATCGCAATACTGACATATTTCATGTTGCATAATCCAAGAATTTGTTATCGCTTCGCATTATTACGCTACTATATATATATTGTTGTTCCCAACGGACTTAATCGTCTTAATCAGTAGCGCGCTTGTTACGCGTAGTAAAGCGTAGTTGCTGTTCATATATGCAAACAAGACCACACTCTTATCAATGATTCGTGTTGATCCGTTCGTGTACGGCGCCTCACCGACCGCGATCGGCAGCTTTATTTCCAAGTTTAGGCGATAAAATGAAGCTTATTACTCTCGCTAATCAATTGATATTATTGTTATAAACGGCAATCACGTCACTCTTGTGCGAAAATAATCTTTGTTTAGCTCGTCAAGACCAATATCGATCGTAAAATACGAGACAACGGAGTTGGATGATGGCCAGACATCAATTAGATGTTTAAACTGTAATAAAAATTTAGCATTTTGATTAATATAATAATAAAGTGTGCAAAAAGCATGCCATCTCTTTGTAGATAACGCGGGACAAGTGACGATTTTTTAAGTATATAAAAATGTATAGCTTAAAATGTTACATTAAAAATAATCCAATTTTTAAGTCTCCATAAAAAAGATTAAGCTCTGCTATATTCAAGACAATTACAATTTACATGTACTACGAGATGCACTTAAAATTAATACAAGATGCTCCGTGCTCCGTGCGATGTTGTCTGGAGAAATGCCCCTACACGCGATACGCCATTGTCTGAGAAGCGAGAAAGGGAAAGAAAAGGTGGAAAGGAAGAAAGAGAGTATACATGAGATTGAAGAACGAGGACAACGAAAGGGATAAAGGGTGGCGGAAAGAGGAAGCGAGAGGGATTGCGAAGGGAAGCGACGCAAAGGGTGCAAAGGACGCGGTGACCTGCGGACTCTTCGCACGCGTGCAGTCACGGATTCACTGCCACACGTTCGCCCGCGCCCGCGCCCGCGCTCGAATCGCGAATCTAACCCTTGCGTGCCAGCGTCGCGTTAAGCGCACCCGCGACCCTATAACTTTACCAAATCCCAAATCCCATAAACACGAGGGGCTTTCCTAATATCGGTCTTCCCTAACTTTCGCTAGAGCTCTTTCACGAACTATTTAGCGAGGATAGAACCGCGATCTCTCTTCCCTTTATCGGTATTCCGCACGTTCAGCTCCGTATAAGGGAGCGATATTTTGATTATAATCACGATATTGTTTAGTAGAGCGTATATCTAGACTTTTCGTTACACCATATGTTTACATGTACGACGCGCAATTTTAGCATTTTTTCTTTCACAAAATTATACTTGCTTATAAAAGCAAAAGCTATATATATATATATATATATATATATATATATGTGTGATTTTAACTAATATTATTTTTTGGCGTATATATCAATCTACCTGTAGTTTAATTGTCTTTTTTATTTTGTATCTGACAAGATTTGACTTGAACATTAGAATAATAAATTGTAATAGTTTTAACATGCGACAATTTTGTTGCTCGCGCCCTTTTTAATACGATTCACAAGTAAAGCGTATTATTTACGAGTTTAGATTTAATTAAAAAATATATTGAATAATGAATAATTTTTGAAAGATGAAAAGTTTTTTCTTTTAAAAGATAAAAAAAAATTATAAGTTATTCTTGAGAATAAACTCCTATAGGAAAATAACGTCTCACGTGTGTTGAAGAATGACTGTATAATAGAGTTAATCATTTGAGGATTTGAGAAAATAAGTAAAATTGTGCTCATGGCAAGGTAAATATTTCGATACGATACTGCACAGTATGCGTCCTGCTCGTCATTGATGGCTGCGCGCGCGTGCGTACGTGCGTCTGTATTCTGTATGTACATGCATGCGTACGTAACGACTGATAGGGTCGCGTCTGTCTTTCGCTTTCACCGCGCTCTGCCTTGTCTTTCCTTCTTCGCAAACTCGGATAGCGCATGATCCACGTGGTTGCCACTACATTTATCAGAGCGGCGCGGCAGGGTGGCAAACGGGACAAAGATCGAAAAAGACTACACCCATATTATATTGAAAGAATGAGGAAACGCGATATCTGATTAAATTCTTTGCTTTATATTTTTCGACATCAATCCTCGGTCTCAGGCATCACTGTGCTATTTAGAGAAATTCAAATTCTTTTTTCTTGTTAATTAATGAGAATCTCGGGGCGGCACAGATCTTGGAGTGTTTCTAGATTCGAGGAATAGCAATCAATAGATAGCTTACATAATTTAAAATGGATCACAATAATAATAATAATAATAAATAGGTAGAAAGTAGCATGATTCTTTATTAAATTTTGAACAAATTTTATTTTATTAGAATTTAAATTCGAGCATTAGTTGAAATTTAAAAATTTTTAAAGCATAGAACATTCTAATAGACTACAAAAGACTTAAGAATTTGAAATATTTAATACCGATTAAATCAAAATTAACTTATAATTCAAAGGTCATACAAGTATTAGAAAACTCCGGGATACGTTGAGCTGTAAGAGTTCTAAAATTCCAACAATATAAGCGCCATATGCATTGTGGATTATATTCGATGCAATGATGCCCTGAATCTGACGATTTCTTTTTTCTCTTTTTTCGTCGCTTTCACCGCCCAATCAGTCGATCGTAGAAAGTTCAAGAACGCTGTGCGTCATAGGCGCATTTGGGTTCGTGTATAAGTATTTAAACCATTATCATTAATCATCATTAAACGCACGTTTTTAAACCTACAAAAAAATGTTCTAGTAAACATTATGATAAAACATTTCTCTTATCCTAAGATCTATTGATATTATAACAAAAATTGCGAGATACTTTTATACAAAAAATTGTACGCAGGTTTTATATTTTACATTATATATTTTTGTAAAAAATAATGTGTTTTATATTTTACAAGAGACTATATTGCATTATTTGACTTATTTTTATGTGTAATTTATAGATATGGAGGTGGATAAAATTTCCTTCAAATAAAAATGAAATTTTATGATCTAACAAGAAAACATGAGCAAATGACCTCCCACAGTTTCAATGAACTTACAATGTGTTATAGATCAAAATAAGAGAGACATGTTTTTTTCTATAATTAAGTTGTCTTATGAAAAACAGACTATTGAAAAAGTCGATTTCTAAACATATATCGTGAGAACAATATAAGAGTTACGAGAGAATTACGAAAAAATATTTTGGCCAAAAGTTTGTTTAGTTTCAAAGGCACGAAAACAGCATACTTAAAAATATTGTACTTTTTAAAATAGCCTGACATCCTATTGTTTTTAACAAATTTAGAACTTTTTATGTAATTAATTTTGTCTTTAAATGAGCTTTAATCTTATTATTAAAAGATCTTTTATTTCTCAAAAATAGTAATGGCATAGGCTACTTTGAAAAATATAACATTTTGGAAAAATTTAAATACACCTTTAATAAATGCCTTTAAAACTATTAAATGTATGTTTAACCCTAGAACGCATGTATCATTTTTTTGACCTTCTAACGCATGACTGGGGGCAATATCGACCCCACGCTTTATTTGATCGTAAAACCGGTCCTACAGAAATAAAGGGCCTTTAAACCTACATGAATTTCTTCGTTTTTTAATAACGAAGAGAATGGTATGCGGTAAATTTAATTTTACTCAAGTTTAGTTAGTGAAAAATCCATTTAAAGACTCGACAATAATGTCACTCGCTAGCTCAGGAGCGTTTTTCAAAGTTCGCCTGGGGTCGAAATCGACCCCTCTCATGCGTTCTAGGGTTAACAATAAGACATTTCATATCTCTTACACTGTTTTATATTTTTTATATATACTAATAGATACGTACATTACCATTTTTTTATTATATATGTATATCTGATATACGCTCTTAAAAATATAAAATAGGATTTTTTTCAAAGGGTTTTTTCAAAGGGTTTTTACCTCCTTAACCCCTTGGCTATTAAGCGAAAAAAATGCTTTCTGGTGGGTTTTTTTGTGTCACTGAATTTAAAACTGAATCAAAATTTTAAATGGTGGAAAAGTTTATAAAAATTCTTACAAATTAATTTTTATGTAAACCGAGTATTTAAAAAATTTTTTTGCCGTCATATTAAATTCGTCATTAAAATAAACCAATTTTAATTTTAAAAATAGAATCAGCGACTTTAAAAAAACCTTCAAAACTTTTTATGCAATTAACCATATTTAAATTTTTTGCTTATTATATTGAATTTGCCGTTTTGAATTCTTGAATTTTTATTTTGAATTTGAAATCAGCGGTTTCAAAAAACTTTTAAATATAAATTATTATGCAAATCAAACAATTTTTTGCACTTTTAGTTTATTTTGAATTTCGCAATTTTGTTTCAGATTTGAGTTCAGCGACCTCAAAAACATATATAAAGAGAGAGATATAGGACCCTGTTCTAATTGCTCCTTTAAAAGTAACTTTTCTTGAATGTGCGGATTTTTCCATGAACAGTCCTGGCTAGTTTATTTTTTGCCGATATTTCCGTCATTGACAGTCAAGGGGTTAACATACGTAAAAGCATTCGAAGAATGTATCTCATAGAAATTCGATCTACAACATACATATTCATCAAAATCAGAGAGTAACCCTTACATAATACATACGTAAATGCAAATATCTAAATTATAATATAAAAGTTTACGCAATTATTTCTACTTCATTTCTTGCCATAATCGTGTACTCGTGATGCTCTGCTGATTCTTATATGAAATATATGATAGTGATAAGATGAAGTTTTATCTGATTATGTTTATGTGTGCACATAAAATTGATCGATTATTGTTGTATAAAATTGATATATAATATTGTTGTGTATGTGTGTGTTGTAAATTTTTACGTGGTCGTAGTAAGATTTACAATATCTATATACATGTCAAAAATTACAATATTTGATTGATAATATATATTTATGGAAAACTTTTGTTTTTAAGAGAAATCGTCTGATTGTTTTTTTTAAATAAATACAATAATCAATAGTAAATTTATAATAGCGATAGGTATTGTAATCTTTAATAATACAAGTAAAAATTAATAAAAAGTATGTGTAAGTAACATATCAGTTTTTATATCAATTTCATAAATCTTATAAATGTCGTTACATTTTAGCTTAATTCATAAGAAGATGTAAAGAAAAATATATTTTTTTATGTAATCTGTATTACAATTATTTTTCCCCGTAGCATCACGAAAAAGTCTTTAATTAATATTAATTACGTAAAATATGTTGATTAATCATTATCTTCTGTTAATATTCTAGAATTAACACAATTACTATTTTTAAAAATTATTTGTAATACTACATTCTAAGTAATGCTGTATATGTGAATATATTTTTCAATTCAATTTTACATTACGTGTCTTTAAAATGATATAATTAGATAAAAAATTCATCTTATCACTATCATGTATTTCATGTGAGAGCGTCACAAATACATGATTATGGCAAGAAACGAGTAAAAATAATTGCATAAGCTCTTATGTTATAATTCAAACTTTTTTCTTTGACTTTGGATACTCTTGCGAGTATATACGGGATGAGAAACCGATGTAACACTTTGATACAAAGAATTAAAACGGCCCTCGATGAAGAGTTGTGTTGATTGTCTGAAAGCACGCGTGGCACGTATCAATATTAGATAACGAACGTTCTGCGTTTTCATCAGACTATAGCGACCTTGAATGGACGCAATAAGACACGTGTTGACTGCCGAAATGCGCAGCGATTAATATGTTATGCGTACATCAAAAATGAGTAGAAAACATGTAAAATTCACTTAGGGACGATTGTTTCAACCGGTAAACTAACTAATAGTTAAATCATAAAAATTTTTTTCTTTTTCCTTCAAATTAGAGAAAGATAGACATATGGTTTAACTATTAGTTAGTTCACCAATAGGTTGAAACAACCGGCTCTTAGAGACGTTCAGCATATTTATGTATGCACGTGCGCGTACATATACAATGTACAATTGCATATTTTCCCTTAAATTTTTCTTAAAATTAATTATTTTATGCATGGAAGCATTAAAATAAGATCATTAAAAATTAATATGTTACGAGATATCTATTTTTTAGAGGAAGATGGAAAAATTCGAACCACCCTAAGCTTTTTTCAAGATAACTTGAAAACTATTAAAGATAACAAACTTTGTTTTTGCTGAGTTATAATGCCAAATGTTTGTTACAACGTGCTCCTAACAAATTTTGTTTATTTATAGTAAGTTTAATATTATAACAAATTTTTTGAAGGTAGATTTTTTTGTAGAGTGATTTTAACCATGTTGGACAAGGTGATACACTTTATTAATCTCTGCAACATATTTATTATATTATAATTTACTACAAACTCTAATTTTTGTGCGCTTTGTATAACAATGTCATACAAATATATATATCATGTTTAAAACTTTTACTCACGATAATATATGTATACTTTTATAATATATACTCATCATAATATTATTACTTCTAAAAGAAACAATAAAATTTAAAATGCAATATTTTTCAAAGTATTATACAAACCGTCTCAAAATTATCCGATATTGCTATTTTTACCTTTATATCGTACACCATATGACACTTGCTAAATAGACTGTATTAAATTTCTTTAAGAAAATATTTTTTTAAAGATAAAAAAGTGCTAAGTTTATACGCAAAAATATTATTATACAGAACAATGCTTTTTTAATGCATTAAGAAGTTTAAAAATATTATGACTACACTGAGAGAAATACTTTTTTAATTATTAATATACCATGAGTTTAGACTTGATATCTTTGTCAGAAATATACAAATGTCAATGTAAATTCGTAATATTTAATAATAATATACGTAACTGTATAGTAAAAATACCATCAATTTATATGAAATTGTATGTATATTAAATGTAATGTCTTTGTAATTAACAAATTTATATTAATTATTAATATAAGTATAATCAATAATCTCAAATAAATTATTTCATTTGTCGAAATTGATAAAATATTTTACGCAAACATACATTTATTTATGACAAAGAAAGTCAATGTTATATTATTACTAATAATCTTTATTATTAATAAAGCACGGACTGCGGTATGCAGTAATATTATTTTTATACTGATAAATGTAGTTATATTCAGTGATACGCAATATAGCATATATTAATTATGAAGAAATATTTATTAGGGACGGACATAAAAAATTCTTACATTAACGACAAAGCATGTATATTAACTATTAATATACTGTTCTCTCAGTGTAAATAAATATTATTTATATAACATATTATGATTATTATTATTTCGCGCGCGCGCGTGTTTGTGTGTGTGTACATTTATACATTACTGTGACTGACCTTTTTGCGATATTATCTGTAAACCTAAACGAGATGCAGTTAACCAATCAACTTAGCGCTTTCTCATACGAGCGAAAGGCTCCGACGTCGCTTCTTATCATACAGAAAATGTTTTCTCGCTTTGTTTGCATGAATCCTTAGCTTTTTATAATTATTAACATAAAAACAACCAATATTAATTGCAAGTTTCTTTAGGGTCATTTATATACGAAATTTGTAATCATATTTTTTTCTGACGATGATATTGTTTTTTGAATAAAAATTTCACAATTTTTATTTAAGTAGTATCATTAGGATATTA
Organism: Temnothorax curvispinosus; assembly: GCF_003070985.1. Taxonomy (NCBI): domain Eukaryota; kingdom Metazoa; phylum Arthropoda; class Insecta; order Hymenoptera; family Formicidae; genus Temnothorax; species Temnothorax curvispinosus. The sequence continues at coordinate 167,444 of NW_020220101.1, read as the reverse complement.
CAATGAAAAGTACTCCCAAGCTGTATGTACATACTATCTCGCGTAAAGATATACACTATTCGTCTCGTCGTTGCATGTGAACTTGGTGCAAAACACGACGATATACCTTAAATATTTTTAATTATAAAATTAAAGCTTTACTCCTTTTTCTCCGTCCATACATATCAGCATATTTATACACTGATCAAAAAAGTTATCGCAACAATCAATTCATAAAATTTCGCGTAATTCCAAATAAGCGTATCTTCGCGAAAAATTGTCGTATTTAAAAGAATTTTTTTTTATTTTAAAGAGTAAAGTCCCTTCTTTAAGGAACCTTCGTTAGATTTTGATTTTATCCTCCTTTACCATCTCTTTAAAAGTAAGGACGTTTTTTCTCCAAAAAATTGCATAGTTTGACGAACTCTACGGGAATAAATTTTTTGCGCAAATATCATGATAAAACATTAATAACCATCCTAAAATATAGACTTTTCCTTGCATATTAAAAAGATTGAGGTCCGTACGATTTTTTTTCGCGGAGTTACGGAGTGTATTAAAGTTATTTATATGCATTTTTGTTTTATGTAAGTTACCACCAACTTTAATACACCGCAACTCCGCGAAAAAAAATCGTACGGACCTCAATTTTTTTTAATTTGGAAGAAATAGTTCATATTTTATGATAATTATCATGATATTTGTGAAAAAATGTTATTCCACTCCGTATAGAGTTCGTCAAACTATGCAATTTTTTGGAGAAAACACACGTCTTTACTTTTGAAGAGATGGCAAGAGGATAAAATCAAAATCTAACGAAAGTTCTTTAAAAAAGGGAGTTTATACCCTTTAAAATAAAAAAAAAATTTTTTTTTAAATACGACAATTTTTTGCGGAGATAAGAATGCTTATTTAAAATTACGCAAAATTTATATATGAATTGAGTGTTGCGATAATTTGTTTGACTAGTGTATAGATATTAATATATATAATTTTATATTTGATATATATCTATATGTACGGACATCGTATATAGTGCAAAGGTACGATGATACATTCGTAATACATTCGCGATTGCCCGAAAAGGTCTATTGTGAGTACTATAAGTCTTCATTACGAAATTTGCTTCCTGCGCTTAAAATAGCCCCGATGAACATCGTCGTGTTTACGCTATCTAAGGCTAGAGCGATAACGCGATGTCGTAACAGGCAGCATTGACGCAATTTCAGGTAGCTTGTTTTCGTTTGTTAATTAAAATGTTCAGCAATTGAGAGCTAATGAGAGTAATGCTATATAGTTAATCGAATCGTGAAATATATCACGCAAATGATTTTTAAACAGACTAATAATATATTCTCTAATTTTGCACTTAATTGTTGATAATAATATTTAATTGCAAAAATAAATCAATGACATTTTGATGGGATTTATTACGAAATAATATGAAAACATCAAAATTAACATCGATTAAATTATAGGTACAAAGCAAAAGCAAAAGATAAGAGCTCGTTTGCGTTTTATATCCCCCGATATTAAACTCGCTTTCTCATGGACATATATGTTTGATATTCTCTCGTAATTCTCATTCCATTACGTATATCATATTGACAACATATTACAGCTTTGCATGTCAATCATATTTTTTCCCTTCTATTTCCTCTCGCTTCTCTACTACTTTCTTTCGAGGGTTGTATAATGTGTGTGGGGTATGTACGCGCGCTACATCGTGTAATATCCCGAATGCATTTCGTCCAAATTGAAGCTTCTGGACCGGTCTGCGAACGCCAACTTCGCAAGAATTCCACGGTTACGCAGGACGACGCACGGAGAGCGGGTCGAGTTTGCGGCACGGCTCGCGCGATTTGGCGTGTCGTGGTCATGCCGCACACTATGCGGCAAGTGCTGTGACGAAGGGTCGGGGTGGTCGGGCCTGCCAGCTCGCACCGACTCGTTCTGACTCACTCGCGATATTACTCGAGAGAGAAAGAGAGAGAGAGAGAGAGGGGGGGGGGGGGGGAGAGGGAGGAAGGGAGAGAGAAAGAGAAAGAAGGAGAGAACCGGAGTACGGAGAGCAATGACCTAGTGCGCGCGATGCACGTGTTCGGGTAGAAACCACGACGACTGCCTCACGACGGGGCATTGGACGCCACGTGCGGTCTGTGGCGGAAGGTGGGAGAAGGGCAAACCGCCGGTTCCGCGAGAGGATCGCGGGAAGGAGGGTGTATGGTTGTACCGGAGGTGCGCGGGGAAAGGAATGTGACGACAGTGGCACGCTCGCTTGTGTTCACGCACACAACGACCAACGGCTTGGTGCGATAGGAGCCCCTCGTCGATACGCCCTCGTTGATTCGGATAATGGAGATAGCTCGGTAAAACCCCGGCGTTTCAGCGCTGGGCGCATGCGGACGAAGCTGCGAATATATACGTTGCTCCAGGGGCGAATCGTAAAATCAAGATCGTAAATCGGGAATACTTTGGGAAGTTCCTAATATGTTGGATACGTATGAGTTGTGAATGGAACCATTTATGACGATATTCTTTGACAGTATTGGCGCCATAAGATTTTTTGACAGAATTGTCTATGGATTTCACAGCGATAATTTAAAATGCTCTATTTATTTTTATATTTGCTATGTTATAATTATAATTATTTGAAAATTAATAAATGTTCCACTGACACAACAACAGATTCGAAAAGTTCGAAAACTCTAAACTATATCTTTTAGGTAGAGCTTTTTACGTTTTTACATAGAAGAAGGTGGAGTAATTCGAACCATCCTAAGCTTTTTTCAAGATACTTGAAAACTATTAAAGATAACTAAACTTTGTTTTCGTTGAGTTGTAACGTCAAATGTTTGTTACGTGTTCCTAACAAATTGTTTTGTTTCTTTATAGTAGTTTGGGGATCCTGCAGTGACTGGCGAACTTCCTCGATGTCGATAATGTCAACCTTTCTAATTTTGTTTTCCCTATATCTGTCTTTGTCTAACGAAATGACATCTGTCCTTTTTTCGATTGCTCGCCATCTCTCGCAAGATCCAACAACTACTGTTGCTGCTCTTCTTGTCATTCTGCATCCGTATTTGCATTACTAAAATAATTTTTCGATGGATCTTTTTTTGTACGCATTGAATCTTACTTCTACTTGCACGATATTATTCCTACATGTTTTCCCAAGGGAGATGATAAACATTATGTATGTATAAACTGCAGAATTTTTGTTTTAAGCAAATATTGTCGTCAGGTGACAGCTGTATATGTGCCCAAATAAGTAACATTTTTAATTTTTTGGTGTTTTTGATATAAAATCGCGTTTGCTACCCTAGATTTTTGTGCGTACTTTAATTCTAGACCCAAAACTTGCAATTCTGTAAAGCCAATTCAAAGATCCATCGAAAAACGATAATGTTGGTAAATCATACGGCTGCAGGATCCCCTTAATGTGTTATAACAAATTTTTCGAAGGCAGATTTTTATAGGGTAATTTGAACCATGTTTAAGCAAGGTAATAAACTTTATTAATCTCTGCAACATATTTATTATATTCTAATTTACTACAAACTTTAATTTTTGTGCGCTTTGTAACAATGTCACACATAAATATATATAACATGTTTAAAACTTTTACTCACAATAATATATACTTATAATGTTATACTCATCATAATATTATTATTCCTGAAAGAAAGAAACAATAGAATATAAAATGCAATACTTTTCAAAAGTATTATACAGACTATCTCAAAATTATCCGATATCACTATATTTTTACCTTTATATATCGTACACAATTGAAATGTACACCATATGACGCTTGCTAAATAGACTACATTAAAGTTCTATCTTAGTTTTACATGCATGCAACAAAAAGCGACTAAGAAGCTACGAAGTAAATTAACTGCGAAATAAAAGTTTATAACGCTGTAAGCGTTACTTATATACACATCACATAAAAGTGTATCGCTTACAGCGTAAAGGCTCAGTCACAATGAGAAAAATAAGGAATAAGATAAAGGAATAAGGAATAAAGGAATGTCGCATCTCACTTTAGTACACGTACATTAAAGTGAGATGCAACATGCCTTATTTCTTATTTCTTTATCTTATTCCTTATTTTTCTCATTGTGACTGAGCCCTAAGAGGTTTTAGTAAATAAAAGTATATCGCATACAGCATAAGGTTAGTATATATAATCAGTTTTAATTTTTAACTTTATGACACATTGTGCTATACGTTAGCTTAGGGGGCCAGCAGCTAATAGTAATTCCACTGCTGTCCGCTAAGTTGTAACACTTAATAATCTAGATATCGTGGTAGTTCAAGTTGCCCACGTGGTTCACGTTACCTCAACTTCCTCTATATGAATGTACACGCGCGTTTGTGCATACGTGCGTGCATATATATAACATATCGCACATCGAGATCGAGAAGAATACTGTCACAACTAAAAAAATTTCGATCTTAAGTCTATAAAATAAAGTACGCCTAAATTGTTACCTATATACGTGCTATAATAGTGTCACAAGTCTATATACGAAATCCGCTGCACGGGGCAGAGAGAGAGAGAGAGAGAAGTATCGTTATTTATTTAAACTGATTATGTTGCGGTTTCCTGGATGAATAGTATCATAAGTGAATCACAGAATTGGCAAGTGAATCACAGCAGACTTCTTCAAGAAACAATATAAGTTTTATTGTATCAAAATATCGTATTTGTAATTGCGTTAGTTATCTCACAATTCAAAGAAATTAAATTAAATTAATTTTTTCTCTCTTCTAAAAATTGTGAAAATTTTGAGTTGTGACAGTATTCTTAGATAGTAGTGTTTTAAAAGTATACAAAGTATACAAGTATAAAAAACTAAAAAGCAGTTTTAGGTTTTCCACTTTTTAAATTTGTCGATGAAATAGTTATTATTATCATATTTCATAATTATGATTATATTAAATATTTATGAATATATTAAAATATTTACAATTATAATATCTTAATTTAAATATTTGTATGTAATGTATACGCGCGTGTATATTATGTTCATATTATGTACATATATAAAAATAAATAATTTGTTCCGCCTGTTGGTCTAAAATTCAAATTTTGTAGATACTTGTCGCAAAAATTTATAATGGACGTAAATATTGTGTTATTTCCTACACTCTACAGATTACTTCGTATGATACGGGCCTGCGTATTATCAAGAGACCTTGACTTCACAACACTAAGCGCGCGAGATGCGACGAAAATTTGGCGATCAATACCTATATAGAGCGGTCGCAAGCTCCAGCATCAGAGGTATAAGCAAATTGGATTACGGTAGGCTCGTTACATACCTCCCGGCACAGGCAGAAGGTTATATCCTTGTCTATAATTCAGGATAAACGAAGTTAGTTGATATTAATGTTTAATGAAATAAAAGTAGCAAAAGTGCTTCGTGTAAATCGCATGTTTGCGTATTATCTATAACAAGTCGCTATTATGACAGACGTTACATTGAGTAAAACCATTGACCGCTTATACGAGAAAAATCATAACAATCTTGCTAAGCTCGAAGAACAATTACACAAAATTGAGAAAAAGATAAATACTTATTTATCATAATACAATAATATATTAAATTTCACGATGTTTATCCAATACTATTAATCTGTAAGTATATAGTTTATAAAAAAGAACAAAGAAATTACAATAATAATTTTATCATATATGTATTTTTACATTTAAAATAAAATCCAACATTTCTATCTTCCCTAATGTTCGAGTTGCAAATTCCTACAAACACAATTACTATCAAAATATCAGATTTGGATAAACGTTCGGTTGAAACTTCAATTGTGATTTAAGCCAGCTTATAGATATCGTGTGATTTCTATTTATATTTACGATCAATCTTCTGATATAAGAGAGATCCTGAAAAATCCTTTTTAATAGAAAACACGACATCTCAGGCTAGCTATAAGGGGCACTCTGTGTACTGGATGCCGTTCCTGGAGAACACGTGTGTCGTTTCGTTCGTACGATTCCCCCGAAACGGGGTTTACGTCTCTTTCAGCAGGGAAGCTGCGCGTTTGCATTGGGGATGGGACAGAGTAGACCGGAGACGCGGAGACTAATGCTACGCTTGGAGGGTAGAAGGTAGAAGGGGGAGACGAACCAGCTTGAACCGGCAATGGAGGCGGTGGCAGCAGCGACAGCCGACAGCGCCGGCGGCGGCGGCATTGGATGGAGGGACGGAGTGGGAAAATGAAAAGGAGAAGTGAGGGGATAGGGAGAGGATCGAGCGAAAGAGCGGGTCTAAAACGATGTCGTACCTTGACCAATCTCAACGCGACTTGTTTTAAGCTATGCCAGAGAGCGAGCAAGAGACGGCGAGTACGGCGACCTTAGAAACGAGTTGCGTGATCGCGCTGGCCGCTGAAACCGAAACGGCTGCGGCGTGCTGGAGCGGGAGAAACGCGAACCCTCTCTCTCTCTCTCTCTCTCTCTCTCTCTCTCTTTCGATGGATGGACCCTTGTTTTGCGCTTATTTGGGGCCAGGCAGGACTCATGTCCGCTGGGACTCACATTCGCGACTCGGATTCGGGCTAATGTCTTATCGATGTCGTGGATATTGCGAATGTAGATTTGATTAACCGATTTAAGAGAAATCGAAGTTGTGTACGCGTATATTGTTTAGAGAGTTTCGCGGATTTGTCTGTTAGCTCACTGATACAAACATCGTGATGTCGAGTATTTTTATTAGCTTTGAATTAATGTAGTAATATATTTTAGTGTTGGCGATAATCCATTCATGATAGACTAATTGTGTACGACTGAAAGAAAGGAAAACATTCGCCACGTGAGACAACTTTATTGATATAATTCGACGCAAAAACATGAACATATAGAAATGTAATCGCTATAGAATAAATAAATACAAATTAAATTATAGAGATATGCAAACTATTCGATTCGAATTCGAATTTCTATAATTTGAATACTATTCGGAAATTTATAAGCATCTCTAGATCGAATACGAATCATATACATATATACCTACAAAATGAGGAAAAAGTATCGGATCGATATAATATCTTTAAAATAATGAATTTCAGAAGAAAATGTTTCAGACAAAAGTTGTTCAAATTATCTAGTAGAAAAAGATAATACAGTAAAAAATTAGAATTTCCATTTAAAAAAATTAAGTTAACTTGACTTTGGCAATGCTACTTATGGTCAACTAATACTGCCATTAAATGTATCTTTTTAAACCTTACGACTTTTGTCTGGAACATTTTTTTCTAAAATCCATTGTTCTTGAGATATTTTACTCATGGTCTGATACTTTTTCTCGTACTCTGCATGTATATCGACAATTTCATAAAATCATATTTCCCATTAATAAGCAAAACAGTACGGTCATGTTACCTAATAGATATATTCAGTGAGTGCATTCAACAGACAGTATTACAATCGCTCACTGAACGGCTAACAATAAGTAGTAGTCCAAAAGTTTATTTCTAATTTTTTACACATGCTCTGTCATCCTATCAAATTGTAAATAAAAGTCTAAAAAAATAGTAACTGTATATTTTGTTATTTTAATTTCTATCTATGTAATTATAAATAATGTTATTGGATGCTACATTAGAGTATTTTAATAATCTATGATTTTTCGTCTAATTGTTTCAGTTACTACAACATTAAGTAAAGTATATTTTATTAGTTTTATATTAAATATTTAAATATGTTTTTTGCATTAAAAAGAATTTATATTATATATAATCAATACTACTTTTCCACAGAAAAATATTTTTTTATTATCTACGTGTTAAAATTCAATCTAATAATAATTATATTGTTAATTAAAAATCATATTTTAACAATTTGATTCAATTTCATTCGATTCGTTTCGATTCAGATGAAATTTTGTCGATTTGATTAAATTCGACATAAAAAATCTTTGATTCACACATCTCTACTAAATTATATGTATATTATACATTATACATGTATATAGAGGAAGTGTGGTTATTAATGTGAGATAGTGAAGAAATATGATACATCACTACATCTAGCCTATTAAGTGTTACAACTTGGCAGACAACAATATAGAATTTAGTTATAGCTGCTGGACCCTTAATCTAACGCGTACAAAGCGGCAGTGTAATACAAGGTGTCGTTAGAACTAATACGTTAAATTGAAGATTTGGTGAGTATTGCTATACCTATCTGAAACTTTGAAACGCATTTTCTCGGAAATGCTTGGGTCACAAGTAATTTAAAAAAAACTAAGCGCGCCATTGTAAAAAGAATTAAAAGACTTTTAAAATAATGCGCTACTTGACCCCTGTTGCTATTTAAGATTTTTGAGAGGGTTGTTACCTCGCCTAAGGGTACCCCAAAGTAGATGAATTTGTGACAAAGCTCTTTCTCTCGAAAATTGATGCGTCTCGGCGTTTTTCAGGAAAATCATTATCGCAGACAGCACATATGTCTAAAAATAAAGACGTCGTAAAGACATTTTAAAGACATTTTTTATGGCGTCTTTTAGACATGCATGCTGTTTGCGTAATCTTCAAAATAATCCTGGTGGCATTCGTTGGGACCCTCTGTATAAAAATATCGAGCATTTTTCAGTGCTCATTTCAAATTCTGGTTTTCATTGACATGTTCATCATTTGTAAGGACTTTTTATAATTTTTATTAATATTATATCATTTTTATTAACTTTCCATAATTATATTGCGCAATTTTGTTTATATTTGTATAGCGCATGCAATATTTGTGTTTTTTGCACAAACTTTTGTAACAGTCAGAATAAAATCGAAAATAAAATTGATATCTAATAATAACTATATATATATAATTGAGAAACTTCTGTTCGAGATTTTTGTCGTCGCAGATGTGCAGTGCCTACTCCAAATAGCGCAAAGACTACGTTCAACTTCATTCTTTAGGCATTTATTATTAAATATATCCAGAAATTATTTTATATAGGTAGTTTAAAATGTACAAGAAAAGAAATTAGATGAATTTAATTTCCTTTTTAAATTGTAAAAACTTTGATATTTTCGTCATTTTTAAGTGCATCTTCTTCCTTAATTCCAATTGTAACTTTCTACTAATAGCACTCGCAAATAGCACTGTAAATTGAAAAGCTGAAAAGCTGTATCATTTAAATTGTAATATCAACTTCCTGATGTTGCAATCTGTTTTAATCAAATATTATGGAAACGATACTACTTTTGTAATTTTGTGAAACAAAGCTCAACGACTTCGCGAGCGCTATCGGGTTCCAAGCATTCGCGTAGAGATCAAATCTAGACAACAGATTAGAGAGTGCGTGAATGGATTTGAAAGGGGTCACTATTAGATGACACTAAAGTAGAAAGTGGAAAGAAGATTCCAATGGTAAGAGAGAAGAAAGAAAAGGGGATGGAGGAAAGAAAAGAAAGAGGGTCGACGACCTAGCACACCACGTGCAACAATGTATAATGTATACATGCCATCGGCTGCATCGCGTTCGCGGTACGTTATCCCTCAAGGCCGCGGTACCTTTGCTAGGTAAAGGGCTTAGTAGCTTTCTCCGCCTGGCCCGATTTCTCCTCTCGGAATTACGTAACACATGGGGTGTCATGTGTCGACATAACGAGAGAAAAAGGATGAAACGATCACCTCAACTCGTTAGGCCTCGACCCGGAAGCGATAAGTTCTCCCATGTGACAGATTGATCGCGCGGTTGACAACTGTACGTTTCCGATGACGTTTAATCCTGCACGTCGCACATAATTAATTTAATTTTGTATCAAATATATATTTAATTTCGTAGATTAAAATTTTGTCTATGCATCTTTTTTCAACAATTAATTAAATCATGTTTTTGATCGCGTTTTAAAGAAGAACAACTAAAAATAAAACAATTACAAATGATAATGTTATTTATTTATACATAAAAACACCTTTTTAAAAAAAGGTTAAAAAAGGGCGCCAGATGTTCGCGCCCTTTTTTGCGCGAAACAATATTGTTTTAATCTATTTTTGCTATAAAAGTAGTGATATTAGATATCGTGTCAAGTGAGCATGAATTTTTACCTACTTAATAGAATATAATAAAATATTTAATGTCTGAAGACGAGCGCACTGATGGTCTATTGAACCGAAGTCCCGGGTTCGATTCCCGGCAGAGCCAAAATTATATTCGCTCGTTCTCCTCTCGGAAGGCAATGGCAAACCACCGAGAGTATGTCTTGCCAAGAATGCTTCTCTAAAAAATTATTCGGAATCAGCGTTAAACTGTCGGTCCCATATACAATGTGTATAATCCACGTGCGCAACATATTTATATAAAGAGAAGCCACCACGCTCGGACACGAGTAATAGGACTGTGGATGGATGGATTAATGTAAAAGAACTTGTTAATGAGCATGAAAAATTATATTTACCATGATATTTAATTTTTTTATTAATATGCCTATTAAAATAACAGAATATTTGTTCCAAAAAAACTTGGCGTTGCTAAATAAGCATCTATGCAAACCTTATAAGTCTATTTCATTCGCACAAGCTTCACACATGTACATGAAACTTTGCATGAACATTTGTTTAGCGCAACACGCCAAGTATTATTGGATCAAGTATTATTCTGTTATTTTACTAGGCATAATAATAAAAGAATTAAATATTATGGTAAACATAATTTTTCATGTTCATTAACAACTAACAAGTTATTTTACATTAAATATTTTATTATTCTATTAAGTACCTACGATAGAAAAATTAAGTTATACATTTATGTAAGAAAGGATTAAATTTTATATGTATAAATTCATGCTCACTTGGCACGATATCTAATATCACTACTTTTATAGCAAAAATAGATTAAAACAATATTATTTCGTGCAATAGCTATACGGACAACAGGGCGCGAATACTTGGCGCCCTTTTTTTACTCTTTTTAAAAAGGTTTTTTTATGTAGTACTAGACTAATTACTTTGTATTAATCTTTATAGCCTTTTAAAACGTCTTATTTTGTCAATCCGCGGTCATATAAGCAGATTTCTCCGTTTCAATTGCAATTTGTTATAAATACTTGAAAGAAAATATAAACACAGATACATATTTATATATAATAATGTACAATATATATATATTTGTTTATTTGGTTTTCTTTTTTCCAAACTTTCGCAAAGTGCAGTTAAAATGAACAAACTATTTGTCATCATCATCGAGACGTAATCTGCGATTGCGTAACATCGTGTCACATTTAAAACGACTTTCTAAAGATAGAAGGGCTTCGTGAGTGAGGCGCGAAAGGGCCGAGCTCGAATAAATTCGAGTCAGATGAGACGTCCGACGTCCGACAAGTACGAGGCGGTTACCGGAGACACTACCACCGAGCGCGTTGCTCAACGATGATGCTTCACTACATGATGATTTTCTCTCAGCGATGACCCAGAAACTGCCAAGAATTTATCATCTATCCGTTGTATAGCAGGGTCGACGCCCTCGAAGCCCGTGCATCTACGAAATTGGGAGTTCTCCGTTTGAAAATCTTACGTGATTCAGCCTACGAGTCATTGCCCGTTCCAATCGCAGCTTCCAACACTTTTTTCGGGTTTAAGATGAAATAAATGCGTAATTGCAATGGTTCATGCGTATTTTGGATCCAGCAGATGGAAAGAGTAAATAAAGATATATGAAATGCGGAATAAATCTTTTTGATTGTTGTAATGCAAAAAAGGAGTAGAATCGCGATATCGTTAAAAGAAAGATAAATTATGATATTAATAATATGTCGGTTTATGGAAAAATATAAAGGGTAATATTTAGGAAAAAATAGGGGGAAAAATATGACATATATATCTTTATAATATCAAGAAGTTTAATCAATATTGTCGGATATATATAGTACATTATATATATATATATATTTATATATATTAATATATATAAATGACAGTATGGACACAACGCGTCACACATTGGCGTAGAAAGGTTACAAAGGAACCTTTCTTTTCTTAACTTTAAGTTCGTCGAAAGAATACCGGCCTTTACTATAAATATTATAGCTATTATTAATATTAAACGTTAGAACTTTTACTCTTCTGTGCTTTCTTCCTCCCGCTATTTTTCTGCAGAAAAAGAGCTTACTCCAGAAGGCGTTCTAAGATAATTTTCGTGTATCGCAACATTCTTTTTTCTGTTTAATGTCGTTTAACATCACTATCACCACCGTGAATGCTTTCTATTTCTCTTATCTTGCTTTTCGCGCGCGTGCAGTGCACGTGCAAGTGCAAGTAGATTTTTCCTGTCTTCTGCACGCGTTTTTTCCCCATCACTGCGAAGCGGTATTTATCACTCGTTTCTAACGGCGTATTACGCTAATTATTCTATTCCCTGATATATAACGTTCGTATCATAAAAAAACACTGTCACAAAAATGTGCAAATTGTGCATGAATTTCGATCAAGAAATAATGACTACTACGCTGCGTGTAACTTACACATTAAACGAAATTTAATTACATGTGTATTATAGCAATAGTGCGTGTAAAAAAAATATTACAAGAGACAACGAGTATTCTTACTGAAGGAACGATTACTCGAAAATAATTTTGATTCATATCACTGTTTTTTTATTTTCACATAATTTAATATAATCGCTTAATTATGCGTTGTGCGTACCGAGTTTGAAATATTGACAAGAAAGAAATAAAGTTTATAAAAAAATATGTGCGTAACAAAAAAATATATAAAACCGGTGAAAAGTATGTTTCGTTACGTTACGTAATGTGTGAGTAGTTTATTTCCAAAAATAAACTTTTTTGTTGCATAATAAACTACGATTTCCAGTTTTGTTGTAGTATAGCTTTCCGAAATAAGAGATACATGTAAATTCTAATAAAAATCTCACGGAGAAACCAACACTAATTAGATATAACATTATTAATGATCCTCTCGTTTCCTTTCTTTTATAAAAAAGTCAACGTATACTCTTATATTAAACACACATACATACCAGCAAAATGATGTGTTTTAATAAAGAATATAATTATATTTATTAATTAATATGTGTCTATATGTAAAAGTAATAACATATGTAAATAGAGCAATTTTAACGTTTTAATTATTATATAAGGACCTATCTCTCTTTCTCGAAATAAATAAGATAAAGCATACTGTATCATCAATTCACAAATTTTTTGCACATTACTTCTTTTTTTCTTGCTTTATAGCTTCTGGAATAACTATTACATTTTATATCTTACAAATTAAGTTTTGTGACCGGAAAACGACAGTTTTCCTGTCACATTTCGACACTTGCTATGTAAAAAATTCTCGATAAAAGGTATAAAAACGAGCATTTGTTCCTTCTTCTAATAAACATTGTCTTATTGATCGATCTTTAAAGCTTTTTTTAAAGTTTGCCAAAATGTCAAATATATTAAATATTATATAGGTATACATATGTAATATAAACTTTATTATTCGATGCATTACGCATCGGCGCAACATTAGCGCTTTCAGTCGAAGACTTCTCTAATTGTTATACATTTTATTGCTCTGACATTTCGACATTAATTTCATTATAAGTCGAATAAAATAAGCGCTTTATTTACTCTTACAGTATACTTAGTATACTATAATATACTAATCCTAAAAATCAATATCGAGTAACAATTTCTCATGTCAACTGACAACTTTTTAAATAATTATCACTATTTCCTTATCAGTTGGATAAAAATTGTAGATGTATGTAAAACTAAATTGTATCATTATATATAAATTTTGTGTTTTACACTTTTAGGTAGAGAGGGTTTAAGCACCTTGCATTTTTGTGCTACTTTGTAAGCCTTTTTATTCGACTACATAGACAATTAAGTAAAAAAATCTATACACAAAATAGCATAAATATACACACATACATATATATGTAGATGTGCTATTTTGTATATAAACCTGTTTACTTTTAATTATACAGGTTTCCCCTGCTATCCGAAAGTTGAGCGTTTCTATGAAATCTTTCGTAAGCCGAAATGACATGAAGCGAAGAAACAATTACCATTAATTCATATGGGGAAAATTTTTCTCGTAAAAGCGAAAATTCTCCTCGGATTTCTTTTGGTTAGCGAAAACGGGTACTAATGTAGATCTTTCATAAAAGCAAAGTGGCGTAAAATGAACTTTCCAAAAGTAGAGGATATCTGTATATGTAATCGAAGAGAGAGAGAGAGAGAGAGAGAGAGAGAGAGAGAGAGAGAGAGA
>NW_020220101.1:148352-153120 GCF_003070985.1 Temnothorax curvispinosus | reverse complement strand
AGAGAGAGAGAGAGAGAGAGCGAGCTATATATATATATATATATATATAGCAATCTTGATGAGACGAAGCAAGCGTATATTATCGAAACTTTTACTTTATAAAATAACTTTATATTATGTATTTTTGATGTTCCTACGCTTTCCTTCAATCGTTTTGCATGTCTATTTGTCATTCTGTAAATACATTTTGCAATAATACTACACAACTATTTGCTAAATAAATATTCGATAAATATGTATAATAATAAGTACAACAAGAGCAATATTACCATTATTATTGTCATCTTTATTGTAGTTATTATTATTATTAATATTATTATTGTTGTTATCATTATTATTATCATCATCATTATTATCGTTATTAGTACTATTACTATTATTACTATTTCATTTATTCATATAACTGTGTCTAATGTTATTGGTTCTAGTATATTATTACTTACCGACTACTATATTATATTATTATTATATATTAATATATTTTAGGACTTATATTTATAATACTTATTCCTAATGTTATCTCTCGCGGCTAAACTTGTACACGCACAGCTCTTTACTATTATTTTATCTAGCTTTTTACTACTTTATAAGTCGTAGCTATATTGTTACCATTCTATCTCAAAAAGCACGTTGCACTGAATTGATGATGCAAGATTTTACCTTTCTATAATATTTCCGCATCTTACACCGCGCATGTGTTACTCTTTAGACATTGTTTTTTTCCTATCGAATTAAACATTTTTCCTATTTGTTTACTTACAAAGATAATTTTATATAAAACATGTCATAGTTTTTGTTACCAACAAATATAATTATTTTAAAATTTAAAAAACAAGATTTTAATCTTTTTTGCAAGTAAAAATAAAATTAGGCATGCTATCATTCATTTTTATACATAATTACGTTGTCAATCGTATCATATTTAGCTACTGTCAGTTTGAATTTGGTAGTTATTAATGGCATTGTCGTTATAAGCAACACCAAAAATTTTCATCAAAGACAGCTGTACCAACATTTTTATCAAAGAAAGCTGTACCTTATTTTATCAATACTTTCATTATTTGATCTCTCTCATATCCATATTAAAGTAACATAAGAGCCATTCATATATTCGTACAGCTTTAGATCAAAGAGAAATTTATATATTTAATATTATAAGAAAATTAACCCACAAATATTTCCAGAAATTTAAATATTATAAATTCCGTTTTTTTTTTTATATAAAGATGCGACAAAAATCACATATCATGGATACAAAGATGTAATGAAATGGAGGATATTATTGGCAGGATAAAATCTGAAACGGAAGTTTGATATCTATAGTAACATTTGCAAGCATACATGTACACATGAGCATATATACACACATACTTAACGTTGCTCTCAGTTTTTAATATGGCCCTTTGTCGATTTTCTCTTTGTCTCAAACTTTAAATTTCTCATTATATATATTTCAATATTTTGCTGTATTGTATAAAGAAGCTCTTTGAACGAAAGTATAATAGAAATAAGGTGAGCAGAGACGTAGAATAACACGAAAAAAAGGGAAAAAATATTATCTTGATATACTTATCTGATATCATAAGAACAGCTGCCTTTTTATCTCAAATTTTTTGCATTAGCTAAACAAGTACCTTAAATACTGAATTATCATATTTGAATGTTTATGATGTGCATGTATACATAATAAAATCAACTATATTTGAATAATGTAAATCTCACGATTTCTTATTTTTTCCGTGTGCGACGGCTTGCTCTAATTCTAAAAACTAACGTACCGCATCTCTTTTTGCGATACGTGAGTGGCTCGGGATAACGACGTTCGCGCTCAATTAATCGGAATTCCGAAGTTTCGACTTCCTTGACATAAATAATATAATTTATACGTATTTCTACTTTTTTTTTCTGCCTTCGTATATTAAGATTATGATTCAAAATCTGACATTTACGTTTTAGTTTACCAAATTAGAAAAGGTTGTTCTGCATTAGAGTAGATTTAAAATTTATCTTATACGAAAACAGAGAGAGAGTAATTAATATCGGCACATTGAAAAAAAGGATTGCGTGGAGCGACAAATATTGCTCATTGATACGAGACAAATACACTGCAAATCCAAGTGTGTTATTTTAACTAAAGCTCTTCTTACACATTTCTTGCCGTTTTAAATGATGTCATTTAACACAGTTGAACGTATTAATATTAATACGATTATACGTGTTAATTTAACACGCAACAAAACATGTAAAACGAGCTTCAGTCAAATGTGTCATTTTTAAACGTTTATACGTGTAGAAATAACACACTTGGATTTACAGTGTACAATACAAATATAATGACAAAATGCAAAGTTACGAATCATTAGTGTGTTGACATTATGTCCTTGATGCATATACATATATAAATAATAATGCATTTAAAATATTTATTTAGCTAACATAGATTCTCCTTTTCAACCATCATTTATTTATGATAAATAAATTATGTCTCAGTAAATATATATATATCATGACCAGCGACTCTTGATTTCTATTCTGAATTATTCAATTATCATATCGATTTATCGCATAATCCATATTACAACTCCACATCTATTCTCTCGACGGTTGAGATGAAACAATTTATTAATGCACTTTCGGTTCAAGGCAACTTGATATACTATACAAAATCTAAATATTTTAATACAATACAACTCTTTCTTACGTAAATTATTTAAATATAAGTAAATAACTTCTTTTTAGCAAACGCCAAACGAATATAATATTAAGTAAAGCAAAACAAATATTTTTACTCGACGGATATAAAAGCCAATGACTATTAAATTAAATTATGTCCTGTGGATAATAACAAGATAGTCTTAAATATTTCCAAGGAATATAACGTCTCTCGAGTATTAGCCATGTCGCACGCGTGTCAATGATAGCATTAATTAATAATTAATAATTAATAATATTAACTACTCGTACAATTGTTCTATCTCTAATTAAATTTATATTTACTTATCATAATCGGATTTTCATGTATTTATCTTTGTGTATTTTTTTTATGCGGCTATTCTGGATAAATAAATCTACGATCTAATTAACTTACATTATTATATCAGTTGGCACATTATTCTATCATCCACGCTTTAAAAGCGACGTACTAATATCGTGATAATTGTATCATACGTATCACAACAACTTTTAACAAATTGTTAAATGTAGTTACAATATAAAAAGTATCTAAGAAAATCAAAAGCGCTTTTAAAAATTATAACGCGATAAACTATTGCGAGAAACACAGGAGAAGAAAGAATTGACATTAGAATTAAATTGCATTTAGTTCTGATAAATCGGCTGTTGAACCATTACAAATTTTTATCATAAATTGATCATAAAGGATAACATTGTATCCACCTATATAAATAATCCCAAGTTATTGCTTATATTGTTACTTTTTAATCAATTACACATATGCATTATCAATCACTTGATGTAAGAGCCCGGACACACACTTCTGCACAACGCATAATGCGTAAGCATAAGAAAATTGATTGGTCCATACACATGTGCATAAGGAAATAGACCAATCAGTTTTCTTATGCTTACGCATTATGCGTTATGCAAAAGTGTGTGCTCCCCGCTTAAGGAACATTATTCAACATGAACGTACTTCTTCTTTTCTTTTTTCTTTCTCATGCATATCGGAAAAAAACAAATGTTTTGCGATGCACATATCCCGAACCACTCTGTTTTTTTTTTTAATTTATGTGTATATATTTTTTTTAAGACATGTAAATGACATCTTCAAGTTTTTAAACTTATTTATTATTAATTAATTTTGTATTAGCATGGTTAAAAATGGATAGCAATTTATCAACGCTGTTATCTTCTCACTTACACATGCATACTTCGTATCGTCACGTACACATTTGTAATTTACTTTAGCTTAAAAAACTTTTAATAATATATTTTTTTCCGCAATTAATATATCATCAAAATATCCTAACAAATAATAATTAATACTGACACTGCGACTTTGATGATAATTGCACGAAAAGAAGTAGTTACGCAATTGATAAAGAAATAATAATTAATATAAATTATAGCAACAATGTAATATCAATAATAACAATTTTAGAGACTCGGTTGTAATAGTGATGATTCATACAATAATAATTGTAGTAATCACTCTGTTATTAGTAATACTAGATGTAGTAGAAATAATATTATTATAATTAATAGCTATAGTAATTGTAACAATGGTACTGATAGCGGTGGTAATAGTGTGAGATGGTGATAGAGGTACGTAATAATAGTAGTAATAGTAATAGCTGTAACAACAGTACTAATAATAGAAATATGAAGATAATAATAGCATAAATATTACTATAGTAATAGTAAAATAGAATCATTAATGATAGAACCATTAATAGCAGTGGTAGTAATAACTGCATAAGGCAGCAGTAGTAACAGTAGAGAGTCATAGTTGTATCAATGACAATTGTTATCGTAACATTAGCAGCAGCGATAGTAATAGTAAAGTACTTGTAGTACTTGTAATAATAGAAGTATAGTAGCAGTAAGAATAATAACAGGAATATTATTAATAATAATGGTAATAATGGTAGTAATAGTAATAATAATAATAGTAGTAGCAACATTAGTAGTAGTAATGGTGGTGGTGATAGTGATAGTAGTAGCAGAGCAATAGTAGTAGTAGAAGAAGAAGTAGTAGTATCAGTAGTAGTAGTAGTAGTAGTAGTAGTAGTAGTAGTAGTAGTAGTAG
>NW_020220101.1:140657-148342 GCF_003070985.1 Temnothorax curvispinosus | reverse complement strand
AGTAGTAGTAGTAGTAGTAGTAGTAGTAGTAGTAGTAGTAGTAGTAGAAGTAGTAGTAGTAGTAGTAGAAGTAGTAGTAGCAGTAGTAGTAGTAGTATCAGGAGTAACAGGAATAGTGGTAACAGCAACAGCATCAGAAACAGTGTTAGTGGTGATGGTGCTGGTGGTAGTAATGAGTGGTAGTAGTAATGGTAGTCCTGATGGTGATGGTACTAATAGTAGTAATGGTAGTATTAGTAGTAGTATAGTAGCAGTCGCAGCATTAATAGTAGTAGTCGTAGCATTAATAGTAGTATTCGTAGTATTAATAGTAGTAATCGTAGTATTAGAAGTAGTAGTATTAGAAGTAGTAGTAGTAGTAATAGTAGTAGCAGTAGCAGTAACAATAGTGATAGTAGTAGTAGTAATTATAGTGTTAATATTACAATAAAAATGGTAGAAATGTCAATATTAATAATGATGGCAGCAGCAGTAAACATTGCAGTAAACATTGTATAACATAGCAGTAACAGTGTAATAGTACAAGACAGGAGTAATAATAGAATTAGTATAATAATATATTTAATAGCAAAATATTAATAACAATAAATTAGTAATGGTGCACTACTCGTAGCACTAGTAATAACAGTTGTTGTTGTAGCAGTTTAATAATAAGCCTAGTTGTGATGTTAATAATAATATTGAACAATTTTATCATGATTATAATCTTCAATATAATTAGTAATTGTAAGAATGATATTATTTCATATATTGCATATAACTGCACCAAAAACATACAATAATTTAATTTTATTATGAACTTATCAAGTCCATTTTTATTATTGTTACCTAATCAAGTAATAGTATTTTTGTTTTTATCAATAAAACTTGAACTGCTTTTCTTCTTTTCTTTGTGTAATTTACTTATTATTTTGTTATACATGTAGCATTCTGTGTAGAGCTTTATATATGTACCTTTCAAAATGTTAAACACTTTTTTATCTTGAAAAATAGTATGATTCATTACAGAGTGTATGTTTCTGTTTTTACGAAATTCCTGTTCTTCTTTTTAATAAACATATATTCATATGCAGGATTTTTATTATTAATATAAGAGATACGCGTTAAAATTTGAACAATATTGCACGTTTTGAGAATGCTTGTAAAATGTTTATAAAATACTATTGATTAATTTAAGCAGAATTTTTACAAGAAACAAAGAATCGATGATTAGTGACTTTTAGGTCAAATTAATGATAATTTTCAAATCCTACATTAAGAAAATGTATCATAGAAAAGTCACAAGACTCATCATTGATGAGACCATATGGTAGAATTCATGCACACCACAATCAATATATTTTTATAAAATTAGCAAGCTAAGTTAACCCTTAACACAGTGCATGAGTAGAATTCCCGTATTTCTTAAATTTCTTTTATAGCTTTTGTTCGTACTGTAAATCAATAAATTGTTAGATTATTAATTTCGACGCAATTGTTTTTGTTCTTACTTTCTGTATTCTTAGGTATCTTATATGATAATGAAGATAATGCAAATATAATTTCAAACGTAATGAGCAAGTAACCAACGTAACATCCAAATATTATCAATAAAAATGTAAAATAGAGGTAAAAGGATTCTATAATGGATTCCTCATCATCAATTTCATTATTTTTCCAACACTTTTAGTCACTACAAAAATTGTAACGATAACATGTTTTAATTAAGAATCAACATTAGTTTTAATTTAGTAAAAGAGGGAAAAACTAAGGAAATAAAACATTTTGCCGATCTGTGATCTTATTTTCATGATTCAAATAATAAAATATTTTACTTCTTCTGATACAGTGCTCCCCTCCTCCTCTTTTTCACATCTTCTCATCTTCTATCGCTGGGTTTATTTCGATTTTTCCACTTTAAACGTACGTCCACACACTCGCACTTTCTTCGCGCATCTTTTCTCGAGGAAACTTTATAACATATGTTATTTATATGACTGTAAATTTAAAGTTGATACTTCATATCTCAACTCTCATAAAATAAATTGACTTATTTGGAATAGACAAGTAGAATTATCTCTCCATTTTTAGCAACCGAGATTGAATATTCAATCAAATAATTCATGTTTTCTAATGATGGATAAATAATTATAAAGATAAAGATAAATAATTATATGTGCCGCTAGCATATGGAAAGTTATTTGTTCAACTACATTCGCAAACGTTTAGCTTATAATCTTGCCTTATGATCTATCCACCATATTTACGTTTTTTTAAAAGAAACCGTGCTATAAATATAAAATATATTAATTAAAATATATTACAAAATAAGTTTCAAGTGATATTATGATTATGGTAAGATTTAATGCAATTTATATCGCGTTAAATTTTAGAAAAGAGGATATTTGTACTATTGGATTAAATATTCACTCGATTAAAAATAATTTTTAAAATATGGTTCTTCTCTTCCTACCGTGAATCTCCTCAATAAATCTTCATCGAATTTTTAAACGTTAATGAAACTAAAAAAAGGAACACATTGAAGAAAAAAAAACGCAAGAACGTACGGTTGTTTGTTTCAACAAATAATCTTAATAATATAATATTAATATATAACTGATTTTTTTTTGTTATATGGATATAATGCACATAAAATTGATAACATCTCGCTCACGTAAATCAAATGCTTTCATTATTTCATTTACAATCGTTTGTTTACGGATGATAACGAAAACGAGTTTCAATATTCTTTGTCACTTGTATGTAAAAAAGAAGAAAATTATTTTATAAATTAAGAATATTATTTCTGAAATATTTGATCAATTTACGAATATATACCAAAAACGTTTTGCTTGTCGTAATTATAAAATAAATAACGAACATTTTTTAGTTATTATTGAATTAATCATCAAGTATCTTTTATATACAATATAGTAAACCCGTAGCAGTAATTTCATATTTTATGCATTTCTTTTCTCGATGTATTTTGTTGCCACAAAATTCATTATTGCCGAAAACAAAATTTATACAAAATTCGAACTTTATTCGCAATAACTGTTATATTGAATGCGATACTGCTATGTTTTCCTTCCTTCGATATATGTATATCGATATCGCCGATAACATATTTAAATAATTAAGCGTCTAAAATCCACTACTAAACGATACATATCCATCTTGTCTCTAATTAGCAGCCTCTGATGACTAGTTATCATTAGCTCTCTTCTTCCTTAATATTAGTACTAGCCTGAGCATTATGCGACGATGCTATATTTACTATCGAATATCACGCGTTCGTAAATCAGCAAATCTGCGCGGATTTAACGGATCTCTAAAGTAGAACCGTTTATCTCCACCAACATTTTTCTCGCGTTAATCCGTTATTAATTTAATAATATTGTTATTCAAAGAGAATGGTGCGCACGCGTGCTGTATCATTGGCACGGAAAACTTTTATACATGGTTCGATTATTCGACGGATGAACCATGTGTGTTACCAATTCGTTTCTCATGAATTATTCATACATACCTTGATACGCGATACACGAGATAACCAATTTTATTTGTTCAAGCTACATCCGTATTTACTCCGATACTTTTAATACGCAATACACAATAAACTCTACAAAAGAGAAATACACGGAAATTCGTGTATATACTTGTGCTCCAAAAATGTGGCGCAAGTTCTGACATAAACGTAAAAGAATAATTTTTCGAAAGAGAGATAAAACTTTGGCACAGACATACAAAGAGTCGTTGATAAGCATATTGCTTTTTATTGCACTGTTAAACGAATATCAAAATATGCAGATGGGAATCTTTCGAAAAGTTTTCGACATAAAAAGAGGAGTATTCTGCGCTTGCGGGAGCCGAATAAACGCTTTTACCGTTTTTGTATATGATAAAAGAATCTCCCGACTTCCACACCTCCTTTCAGTATCATTATCGAAAACAAAGTAGTATTATAATTTTATACTTATTAAAAAGAACGTGTTTGCGGGTATATCACAATAATTTTACTATGAAAATAACGAATTTTTTTATTATAATACAGCACTAGAAGATTACCGTATTGCAATGCGATACAATTGCGATCGCGATCTTCTAAAAGACTGCTTAAATAGCGTGAATAAGGGAACTCGGTTACTCTCATTTGTATATCTCGAGCCACAAAAAAACTATAGAAAAGAGAAAGAGAAAAAGAAAGAGGGTGAGGAGACAAAGAAATGAAAAGAAATGAAAACGATTTAGACCATTATTTGTAACTCATGGACCGTGTATCGATTGATACAAGTGCAGTTTATGTGTAGTTGACTACAGATCAAAACAATACTCCACACTATCATGTAGTATCGTGTCCAACCGTTTGTGTGTACCAACTTTTGAAACTTTAAATTTGTCATTTTATCTAAATACGTTACATTATAGCTTGAACAATATTTCTTTGTAAGACACTGTACGTAGACAAGTTTCTGTTCTCGAGCAGGATAAGGCATGCACGGCGACGTTAACTTATGGCTATTCTAAGCGTCGCGAATTCTACCGCATGATAAACTATACTATAAAATACTTGGTTAGGTTGTCACAATATGAAACTTTGTATAGTACTAATCCATTCTGATAAATATGAATCAACGAACCTTTTCTTTTCTCAATTGCATTCCTCGAAAAGAGCATTCTTATTCTCTCACTTTGTAATATATAGATTAAGATCGAACTCTTAAGCATTCTATTCTCCGCAAGTTTAAATCACGTAATTGAATACGAGGCATAGCTTCCTGACAATTACTCTCGAACTCGGCTTCAGCCGTGACTTCGGCATAATTATTATATGCAACGCTAAGTACCGATCCTGACAAACACGACGGGTTTGTGAGTCTTTCGAGACTTTCCGTTCTCAGACTCCACTGTCACGGAGGAGACTTGGGTCCGTTGGATTTATCTGCCATTACTTGCTGCTGCTGCTGTTGCGAAGATGATTGCTGTTGCTGTACTTGTTGTTGTTGCTGCTGCTGCTGATGCTGTTGCTGCTGTTGGTGATGATGTGACGCAGGATCTGTGTTTACTCCGAGTTCGTTGCCTATTAAATTACCACTGCCATTTTTATCCACTACGCCACTCGTATGCACAGGATGAAAATACCGTTCTAAAACAATATATTTTTGTTTTAAGCAAGAAAAGAAATATATCTTACTAATATCGCTATTCAATGCTGGTAAAGATATTGAAATTAGCTTCACCTTCGTCCATGGCGGCTGGTGGCTCGCTGTTCGTCCCAGCGATGATCGGAGCGATCATGTTATAATCGTCTTCCAAATTGATAAATGGCGCGGTATTCCAACGCGGTGGGACATTAGAGACTGACCTTTGAGTGGCTACCGGTCTCGTTACCGACACAGGAGACGAGAATAGAGACAAGTTAGTCGGTGAAATTACTCCAGACATCGAGCTAATGGTCGGATACGTGAAGATTTGCTACAAAAACGAAAGTAGATCACAACAATGATACATATACTTTCAAACAATACTTAGACTAGAATCAAAGAATGAAATGCGAGCGACTGTAATACAATAAAGATGAAATCAAATTCTCGACAAGACGAGAAAGGAATCGTATAAGAAGGCTCATTTTCACTAACCTGTCCGGGTTGTGAGTGAAAATGAGCAAATGTATATTCCCTGCTGGTGGTATGCGGCGTAACGAGAATTCTGGCGGGACTCTTTCGTCCAGCGGATTCGACAGAATTTTGGCAAGCGGAACCGACGAGACCGACTGCTGCCGCGGCGGTCATCTGTTCCTGGTTAGGCCCTAGCTCGGCTGGATCCGTGGGTGACGTGGACGATGTTGGTGGCGAGTTAGCGGTCGTCGCTGCTAGCTCACCCGTCGATCTTATTATCGCCACTGGTCTGGCCATAGGAGCAGGTGGCGGCGGCGGTAACATCGAACTCGGATAATACTGCGGGAACTTTTGTATACCGGTGCGTGATCCGGTTAGCTGCGCCTGAAAGTAATCAGTTACGCATAGCATCCTATTCTCTGTGTATTATTCTAAACTCTTTAACAATACGTCCCTCAAGTTAGAGACGAATTAAACCATCTCCTTTGTTAATTATTGCTGGCAAAGAAAAACCCGCGAAAAACGATTGTATTAAAACCGTATTAAAAGCTTATATGAATTTATTAAGAATCTTATTAGAATCGAATATGCAAATCAATTATAATTTAAATTTGTCATATTTAAATCAAATTAAAATACCCCATCTTATTTAATCTATATATGGATTAAACTGGACCTTGCTTTGTTAAAGTATGCAAAATCAGCCGCACAGACCTAAGAAAATGCAAAGTTAATATGGTTTTAATTTGCCAAATGTGGATTAAATATAGTAATAAATTCAAAATTAATTTGTTAAATATAATCATATAAGTCAAATATAATCATATATAAGTCAAATATAATCATATAAGTCAAATATAATCATATAAGTCAAATTTGTCATATAAGTCAAATTTGTCATATATAAATGTTATTTGATCTTATTAGAATTTTATATAATTTTGTTTTAAATTTAAATTTATACCAATTTATAAATTTAAACAAGATTATATAAAATTTTATTTTTTAAGCGTGCTACTTTATTATAAGAGTGGACTTCACGATATAACTGATACAAAAATTGTGTCGTTCCGAGACAGTATCGTGTCTTCTTGATACCGTTATCTTATAACACTCTTTGTCAAATTTTAATTACGAGAAACAGATCACATCGAATGCCATCTATCGGATACTTTGAGATGCAATATTCTGATTTGATCATATATAATCTTATATGTATATATTATTTTTTTTTAATTTGAATCAAATATTTTACATGTTAAGTTCGACAAATAAAGAAACAAATTTTACCGCAAATATTATTTAAACATTATTTAAACAAAAATACGTTTTAATATATAAGAATCAAATTAAAACCAAAGGGCCTAGCGGAGTAAGCATGTGAAATCGGCCTTTGATCATACAGAGCTGACATTAATGTCACAAGTTAGTACCAATATGATAAAACTTTCCACCAAATATTATTTTAAAAAATCCACTTTTTTAGAAGTTATGCAGGGAGAAAGTAAAATAAAGAAATGTATTTTTTTCGAAAACCACTTGACCGATCTTGATGAAAAAAATATATGTTATGTAGACTAATAAAACTAATTAACAAAAAAAATGTCCAAAATGTTTGCCAAAAAAAGACCAAAAAAAATATTTAAATTTTTTAATATTTTTTTTAGGGTGATATTTTCGAGGTACCCCTTTGAAATTTTTACGAAAATTTCTCTTAAAGTGTCCACTATAACATATATTTTTTTCAATTTTTTTTAAATAGTGGAACATAGTTAAAAATACGAAAATCGTAAGCGTCGCGTCACTCCGGCGCACAGTGCAGTGCCATTCCGCGTTGCGGGTGTTCGAAGTAACTTTACTAGCACATATGTACGTCTGCAATTAGCCTATAATATGTATACTTTTTAATTTTTATAGTTTCCGGAGTTTACCACGTGGAGGTTGCAGTACGGTTTTAAACTCCTTATTGGGGTGCTTTTTTAACGTGAGTCCCCTCGCCTCTCACTATATTTCCGTAAAATCAGGGTGCTTTTTTAACATGAGTCCCCTCGCCTTTCACTACGTTTCCGTAAAATCAGGGTGCTTTTT
>NW_020220101.1:82131-140647 GCF_003070985.1 Temnothorax curvispinosus | reverse complement strand
TCGAACACCCGCAACGCGGAATGGCACTGCACTGTGCGCCGGAGTGACGCGACGCTTACGATTTTCGTATTTTTAACTATGTTCCACTATTTAAAAAAAATTGAAAAAAATATAAGTTATAGTGGACACTTTAAGAGAAATTTTCGTAAAAATTTCAAAGGGGTACCTCGAAAATATCACCCTAAAAAAAAAATATTTAAAAATTCAAATATTTTTTTTTTTGGTCTTTTTTTTGGCAAACATTTTGGACATTTTTTTTGTTAATTAGTTTTATTAGTCTACATAACATATATTTTTTTCATCAAGATCGGTCAAGTGGTTTTCGAGAAAAATATATTTCTTTATTTTACTTTCTTCCTGCATAACTTCTAAAAAAATGAATTTTTTAAAATAATATTTGGTGGAAAGTTTTATCATATTGGTATTAACTTGTGACATTAATGTCAGCTCTGTATAATCAAGGGCCGATTTCACATGCTTACTCCGCTAGGCCCTTTGGGTTAAAGCCGCAATTGAATCGAGTAAAAGTCGCATACAGAACACATTAACTTTTTATTAAAATCTTATATATAAATATTCTGCATCATGTATGGTTCTGGATCATATATAATCCACATAAGTTATCTTATTAAATACAAATAAAAACCATATTTGATTCGAAGTGTTATATGATCCACATAAGTGATCTAATTAAATTTTAATTAAAGCCCTATTTTATTGTGGATCATATTTAATCTACATAACTGATTTTAATAAGTGCAAATTAAAACTGTATTTAAACAAATATAATTTTAATATAAACTCTGGATTTAATTTGAATTTTACCCAAATTAAATATGATTTAATATGATTTTAGTTAGATTCATATTAGATCGTTTTTCGCGGGAAGATTTTACCACAGGTTTAAAGTTTAATTGTACAAGAGATTCATTTGTACAAGAGATTTGTACGATATGCTAAAGATTAGAAAGCTGCGATATATATATTGATATTCCTCGATACTTTCGCTACGAAAAATGTCGAATCAAGGACTCTGCTGTTAAAAAATAAAACGCGAAAAGTAGAAGACGCTGTGGAATTTTTGTCATTGCAGAAACGATAGAGATATTTCATATAATCCATAAAACGTTCGCGAAACATCGCGTATAATTCTAAATGTTCGCTCTATTAAGGGTACCTGGGAAAGTTGCTGGGTATTTTCGGCTTCTTGACAGACAAATGTCACAAAGTCTGAAAGAGTGTCATGTCCGTTCTCAGGATACTTTACTACCCCTGTAGATCCAGGATGTTCCGGCTGATAGTAAGCGAGTCCAGGCATACTTTGACCGGAGCCACCGGTTAGTCCTTCGTGAGGCGAATGCAATCCTGAAACACATTTCCCAATGATCATCTGGTCTGATTAACGACATCGATGTCATGATAAACCACCCCCTTAACTTAACGCTTGTTCTTTCCTTACCTTCGCGAGCAAAGAAGATTATTTTACTTAACCTTTGTCTTTCTCTCTTTTTTGTCTCTCTTTTTAATCGAAATTGGATGATTTACATTATATCGCGACCTATTTACAAAAATCCTATCTTAAAATCACATACAAAAAATGTTTCGATCTCTTTTGCGATACGCGAAAACGGCATTTTTCTTCCGAATTACAAGTCGTTAACAAGTCTTCACCTATTGCCGAAAGACAAAATTATTTTGTCCAATTTATTTGACGGCTCCGTGCAAATTTATTTTATCTAAGATTATTGCGTTTATTGTTTCTTTACATCATTTTAATTATCATCAATAGTAACGTGTAATTGAACAATTGGTAATAATGTTTGTTGTACAAATTAGTTGTGTTTAACACCTAGCTTCGCTTAATATAGAAACATTAATTTTTTTTATTATGATAATAAATCGCATTCAATTACGCTTACATATATGTACGCGTGTTTATACCGAATCACGAAATTGAGATAAGTTGAAATTGAGATAAGTTACACACATGGAGGTAGAAAGAATCGTAGAGGTAAAACGTATTAAGCTAATGAAAGTAAAATATTCGATTAAATCTCTCCCCGTATATACCGTTTCTTCTTTCGACGGCATTGTAGCTTAGCCCAGTTTCGTAACTAACACACGCATAAATATACAGATAGATAAATACATGGGTAGTTAGATAAGGGCAGAAAAGTCGTTGTTACCATGAGCTTGTTAGGGGGTGGTTTTAGTGACGCATACAGAGCCGATCAAATTCTGATCGGCTTATATCGTCAGTACAGATTATATTCCAAAACTATCGCAGCTTCTTTCAATCACGAATTCTTCAATAAATTTCGAATACTACTTTTAGTTCTAAATATTTCTGGTCATTTGGCCATTAAAATAGAAAAAATACAATTTCTCTTAAATTCCTGCAATTCTCATTGGTCGATTTAACAATCGAATATACCATCAAATTGTCAATAGAGCTTAGAAACATCAATCTCGGTGATTTAGTCGAAGAATTTATAGATGAAAGAAAGTACGATAATCCTGGGACACTGTACATAAATATATATATATACATATATGACGTACATACATACACATATACGTATGCATTGGATGATGCATTCCAAGCGTGAGACCGAATGGATGAAATGTACATTTATAAAATACTGCATTTTTAATATAATATGAGTTAAAATATATAGCGTGTTATATAATAGTCACAGTTAATTAGTTATGGCTTTGTAATCCATCGCGTTGCTTTGTATCGAAAATGTAATAATATTTTATTAAAATAATATATATATATATACACACAAGTAAATCTTGCTGAAAGAAACTACAATTAGGTTGTAGATCATCAATTAGATCTCTCAATCGCGTTACAACAATCATGTGCTATTAATACTATCAATGCTATTAATTTAGTTTATACGATAACAGATAAGGTGTATTTTAATATGTGATATTTAAATAATTCTTATATATATACACATATCTGTGTGATTAGACATAGTATGCATATGGTATAAACTTTTTAATGGCGCTTTAAGTAATTTATTTTGTGCACGGCATAGATAATACGTGTACGCATAATACGTGATAAGATATATACATATACGTATGTAAGTGTGTGTACGTGGACACACCAAGTGCAACAATATAGTGCAAACATCAAACAAACAGCAAGATAACAACGACTAAACAACACATCAAAAACATCAAATTAACAACAACATCAACATCAATACAATGATTAGAGTATATATATATATATAGATATATTAAACAACAACACCAACATCGCAACGATAATAGTGTAGGTAGTACCGTACGGAAAGGGCATAAACGTTTAATCAATATATTCCACGCGAATCAAATGTTGATCAATTAAGTAAGTCAATTAATCCATCCAGCATACGACATACTCAGAGCATTGGCCGTGTGACAGTGAGTAATATGGAAACAATATCGAGTGTGTGAGATGAAACTAAATCATATAGTGCACGCTTAGACGGCAGCCTTGATCGTGGCTCGACCGATCGATCGTTACATCTATTTTCGGCTGAGAGACGTAATTAATAACCATAAAATAGGTCGCTCCTTGAATGTCATTCCTCAAAGGCGATTGAATGAAATTTGTATCTGAATGGCACTCTTCGCTATTAAAAGTATTAACGCAAAAATATGTCTCTCCCAGAGAACTTTTGAATTTTGTTTTTTATCTTTCGTTTGTTCATTCGTATAAAAATGAATATATTGAAGATATTAATTCCGACGCACATTCTGTTTTTTTTTTATTCTTTAGATACAACCAATGTAAAACACCATTTTAAAAAAATATATGAAGGAAGCAAGAGATCCGATCATTACTTAACTTTTCATCGCCATGCTATTTGCTTCCACATTATCAATTAAAGTTTGCGATATATTATGTCATTTTAGTAGCCTAGAATGAAATCTATTCTGATTAATAAATGAATATTTATTCCGATATTAAATAATGTTAATTCTGAAAATTATAAAGATTTGCTTTGGATCGCCGAGCCGCGTCGAGACTGTATCGTCGAATTATTACGTGGGGGTTGTTAAATAAAGACAAAAAGAACAGATTAACAAAACAGATCGCCAAACATACAGACAGACAGACAGATAGATAGACAGACAGACAGACAGACAGACAGACAGACAGCAACAACTAGCTTGCTAGGTAGACCGTACTACGCATTTTAGCAAGAAAAGCCGTCCGTCTGTTTATCCACCCGGTTCCAACCACTATATCTGCCTTTACTATGTAATACGGACGATGCTTCCAAATGTGATGGAAAAAAGTTTTAGGAAATAATTACTTTTAATTTTGTTAAGTAGCATATTTATTAAGTTGAATAAGGCAGCCGTTAACAGACAGATGAATCAGACGGACAGGCAAAGAACTTTATAAAAAGAATATACATATAATATATATGACGTTACATATACATAGATAATAAAAATATACTAAATATAGAGAACGTAAAATCTATCATTATTTTTTAACTGTTATTTTTCTTTTTTAAGATTGCAATATTGCAATATCTTTTTTGTATAAAAGGTCAGAAAACTTAGTATTTAATAGTATATTTATTTTATTCTGTAATCCATTTGTTTACCTCATATAAATGTTACTACCATTTTAATTGCAATTACGTTAATTATATTAAAAAGAGAAGAAATGAGTCGACTGTAATAAAAATTAAGGTAAAAAAAAAAGATGACACGATTCTCAACTCGATATTTAATGCAAGCGTTGTTCCGACTAGTCGGGCTAATCTCGATCATACTACTGAATCGTTCCAGTTCAGCAAGTAAAACATTCATCGCACAAATCGTGCGTGATAACGACTTGCAAGCAACACTAATCTGAAAATCGCAAGTCCATAATCTGATAATGATAATTATTATATCCAAAAGACGTATCGTAAATTCGGGATGATTTATTATTGTGGTTCGGGCATTTAATTTATATCAATAAGAGGCACAATACGTGTGAATCTGTGAGTGAGTGTGTGTGTGTAAAATACATACACATGTATCTTAATATTGATAAATTGCTTTTTTTTAATATATTTATGTTTATGTATATGTACATTTGGTATGTATATGCGATGAAATAAGCTGAATAAAAAAACACTCACAATGAACGAATTATTACTCAACTTATGACACGTGTGCAATAGAATCGAATGGAAAATATCGTCTCGTTTTGTTACCAGCAACACTATCAAAAGAAAGTAAGTAGATGATAGGACGATCAGTTTTCGGCTCGACAGTCAATGATATTACAGTACCGCATTAACGATGTTCGTGCACATAGCTGCAGGCGGATATATATGTATGTGTATAGATAAGAAACACAATATGCAACATCGATCTAACACATATATATATTGTCGTTAGTGCTAAAACATAACATTCTTGCGACCAGGAGCGCAAGCGTTTACCATGTCGCAATCAGATGTCAGGCGGATTTCTCGCTCTAAGGAGGATTTGCCTGATAAACAGAGGATCTTGAATTAATCAACGTAATTTTTTTCGGTTTAAATTATTCGATTCCCGTTTAACAGGAATCAATAACAGGATTTGTTTTTTTTGTGCTGCTTAAATGCTAAAGATATTTGAAGAACAAAGTCGTGAAGTAAAAATTTATTTATTTCATATTATATGTGATGGCTTTTCATGCTTTTTTTCACATTCTTTATTTTATTCTTACTAATATTATATTGGCATATATGTATACATATATATATATATATATATATATATATAAACTGTATATATGTATATTAATAACAGGATTTGTTTTTCATATATGTATACATATACAAGATTGTCCTCAATAAGTACAAAAAATTAAAGGGGATATTTCGTGACTTATTTTAGAAAGAAAAGATCTGGGAATGTTTCATCGGTACTGGAAAATGGTTCTTAATATCACATGTACGCATACTAAATTTGATTAAAATATCTTTAAACGTTTTCTGTAAACCTGTATTTTGAAAACGAAACAGTTTAAAACATATGTTTATAAGACCTTTTGTAAAACAAGCCACGGAATATCCCCTTCAATTTTTTGTACTTACTTAGAAAACATCCTGTATATCAGAAGTGCGTTTCTCATATATCTTGTTCTTACATACGATCTCGGATTTCAATTTGGACATGTCTCGATGACACAGGTTGGGAGAATTACGGGCTGACATTATTGTAAATAAAAGATGATCAAGATCATGTTTCCGCGCTTACTTTATTTACGTAATAATCTGACGTCCGCGACGATACAACAGAAAATACTGCTACTACTATGGCAGACGTACAGATGCTTATACAAAGAAACTTAAAGCGCGCTTATCGAAAATATTTCGGTAAGTTAATTCTATAATCAAACATAAGATTTTTATAT
This sequence comes from Temnothorax curvispinosus, assembly GCF_003070985.1. Lineage (NCBI taxonomy): Eukaryota > Metazoa > Arthropoda > Insecta > Hymenoptera > Formicidae > Temnothorax > Temnothorax curvispinosus. The sequence continues at coordinate 134,235 of NW_020220101.1, read as the reverse complement.
AATATATTTAAATAATATATTCACTGATTTAAATAATATATTCCATCTCTATTGCATCTCGCATCATTTTCAACTTTAAAAAAAATTTTGGTCTTACATTTTAGATAGAAATATATTTTAAACTCGTCACGTCTATAAATTATTTCAATTATCTCATCAAAATTCTAAGTAATTAGTCGTGCGACGGAAAAAAAGATAGAACAAAGCAAAATAACGGAAATTAACATGAGTAGAATAAAAACATAATTGTATTTATTAGAAAACAAAAAATGTGAAATAAAGTGCCGAATATGTGGAATTTGATGATATCGAGTGGGATTAAGTTCCATAGAAAAACCTTTATTGAAATTAGTAGGCACTAGGCACAGCCTCCAATATTACTTTTTCGTCGGATATAAACATGAATAAAGCAATTTCACATACTGCTATTTGTACATTGAATTCTGTGTAGTCGTTTCAATCATTTGACTATTGACGGAATGCGGCAATAATCAGACATTCCAATTACGCGAAACTCAAAGAGAGTTCAATTGTATAAAATTTATTTTTTTATTTATTTGCAAGTTCAGCGATAACGCTTTACAAGAAGTGGATGAGAAATGGAAAGTTTATAGGATATATATATATATATATATATATATATATATATATATATATATAGATGTATAGCTAAATGAATGGATGTGGAATATATGTAGATGAATGGAGATTAAATAGAGAAAAGAATATGTAAATAAAAATATAATTAAAAACAAAAAAGAGGAAAAAAAGAAAACAAGAATATGAATTTATGGTGGTAATTTACTACGCTCTTTAATATACCTTCCCTAAACACTTAATTAAAAATATACAACAATTATCGTGAACAATAATGACATAAAATAGTTGCATAGTAATTCTAGAAAAGAGAGAAGAAGAGGATGGAAAAGGAAGATGGGAAGGGAGAGATAAAGGAAAAAGAAAAGAGAGGAGAGGAATAAAAAAGGCAAACAGGCATACAGGGATGAAAAAGAGAAATACGAAAATTGCTAAACGTTATGACACAAAGATACTCAAGTTCGTAAGATGTGATAAGCCTTCCTATTCGCGCCAATATTCCAGATACACATGTACATGAAGGCAGGTAAACTGTCCTGACGACATCGATAGCAGAACAGGAGAAAAAAATGTCATTCGTGTTAGATGATGACATCGCGCGCGAAAGTAAGAGCACGTACGCAGAAAAAACCTGCGCGTTTCGATTCCGCCTTTCTAAAAAGTCTCACCGACACCCCATCTTCCGCATCTCGATAAGGACTACAAAATAGTATCATAGAGCGTATGACTCTCGTAATACGAGCGTACCAGAACATTTATGCACGAGTCCATGCGCATACAAAGTTATGAGTTTTTACCGAACTAAACCACGACATCCAGGAAGTATTTGCAAAAATCAGCCAAATTGTACATACAGCAAAATTGTACGGAGTTGCCCCTTCATGAAAATATTGGAGAATACGACGGAGAGAGGTTTGGCACATATATAACAATTCGTGAAGTACCGAATTTCGCGTGACGCAAATATTTGGATACACTTTGAATGCACGGAATGATATTTACGATTTTTACGACTATACGATACAGACACCTATCAATCCAGAACAAATTTTCAATTTGGTTACGAATACTTCGTAAAAAATAAATACTAGTTTTAAAATACTCTATTTTCATCGAGAGTTGACACGTCCCACATGAACGAATTCGATATAGCTTTTCCAGATACACAAGTATTTCGTTGACATATCTCTCATAGTATACATGTACATTCACGTGATGGAAAGCATATTTGTTATTAAAGTAATAAATAAATTGGTAATTGAAAATAATTACTAAGTTTGACATTGATTATGTAAGATACTTTAATAATCATATCAGTTTTATATCTATTGCAAAATGTAAACGATATGGTGCTAGATATGTACGCAAGCGTAGAATCTAAGAATATGCAGAGACTTACAAATCTCCCATTGTCTTGCAATTAACACATAATTATCCCGTATGTGTATGCGCGTACAATAAAACAGTCACGTGCGTAAAAATGTTTGTGTGTATGTGTGTGTATACATACATATACATGTAGAAAGAAAGAGAGAGAAAGAGAGAGAGAGAGAGAGAGAGAGAAATAGAGAGAGGAAAAGACAACAGTCAATAACCAGTCACAAAGTACCTTTTAGTCGAGTTAGCGAGCTTCTCTCTACGCTCAGGGTCAGACTGAAACAGACATCATGACGCGTCATTTTTAACGCGATTCATTAAGATAGTCATTGATTGGTAGACAAGTCAGATAACTTGATAGGTTAATAGATGGAAAACGTTTTTCAAGACACAGACAAGACATAGAAATTGGCAACTCGATAAATCTGCTTCGTCAATGTGACGAAAGATCAACGCGAAAATTATTTGTGATCGATTACACGTAGGATTTGCTCTACGATCGTTACATGTTAACCGTCGTGACGGAGCAAACTCGTTCTCTATTTTATATATGCAGGTATATAATTATGCAAAATATACAAAATGTCCCACAATTTGCGATCGTAATTTTAATGACATATTTCTGAGCAAAAAATGAGACAAAAATGTCGAGGCTGTAATAGGTACTTTTCAAATAGGAAGCATTTACAAAAGATAAACCAGATAATCTAAAATTCTTATGTTTGGGGACGTTGCACAGTGATAAAGATGTTCTTGCACCCTTATCGACTCCTTATGAGAGTAAAGTTATTATATGTACGTACATACAACAATGTTGAAGTCATTAATTGAGTCATATTTAAACATAGAAAATAAGTATATTGCACATGCTGGTAATCGTAATCACGTAAAAATATTTTTTATAGGATATTAAAAATAATATATATAACAAATTATCAATATTCATAAAATGTCACAGACAACTTTAAGAGCAAAAACATCTTTCATCACTACAATGTACCGTCCATAAGTGCCTAAAATTTAGACTACTTGATTCGTCTACTAGTCTACTGTAAATGTTTCCCATTTAAAAAGTATTACAGTCTTGATATTATTACGATTTTTGTCTTTTTTTTTGCTCAGAAATATGTTTTATTCATTAACATTACGAGTCGCGAGTTGTGAGACACTCAGTATATGATGCGTAATATATCAAAATATATATGAATATAATTGTGTGGGAGAGAATGTGCGAAAATTATTTATTTAATAATACTGTAACAGCATTTCTTTTCTTGTATAATCCCAAGACATATCTTATTGTTAGCAAGAACGTTACAGTCATTATAGTAATATAATTTTTTAAGTAAAACTTTCTTCACATAAGTGCGCTGCTCGATGGTATAACAAAAAATCTTGTTAATTATTATTTGTTTTAACTTTTAAAGATTAATCAAATAAATTTTCTTAATATTCCCTATTATTTATATTTAAAAAACCAACAAATAATTGTTAATAATGGAATAATGAGAGAACAGATATAATTTCTTTTTATATCTAACAAGATTTAATATATGTAATAGATTAGCTACGCATGTAAGTATACAGGATGTTTGATAATAGGTGTAACACCACTCGAGGATAGATAGAGCAGGTTAACTGCTAACTATTAAACTGAATAGAAATCGTTTTGCGAGCTTCTCAATAATTAATAAGAAATTGATTAATATATAAGGAATCGCAACTGAATGTGCATCCGCGCAATTCAGCGGCGAGTTCAATTGTGCTGATTCTCGCAGATCTTTATTAATTAATTTGTCATTGAACTCACAAAATAATAGAGGATTTTTCCATTTAGTTTATCCCGTTCTACCTACCCACAAAACAGTGTTACGCCTGTATCAGATACGCTATATACAGATAACATATAGGTAATCGTTATGAACTCAAAAAGGATTCACCTTTCCAAATTTTTTACGAATTTGCGTAATTTGTTCAAAATAAACTTAAAAAGAATTCCTTGCTCTCGTCTTGATGCACTTCGCAGATAACACATATCCTTTATACATGTAAAAACAGCATTGCTGCAATAATTAAAATCTTCTTCCCTATAATTCAATCATTTGCGAAAATGTAATACACACACGCATCACATCTTTGTTTTGATATTTCTTTGGAATCTATTAGATATTCAATTATAAATAATAATTTTTAATTCACATTCCCTACCAGGACCAATTTTCAGTAACTTTTCATTCAGATCGCGTTGATGACATCTCAAGTAGTCGAGACTAATAATTTTGCTTATAACATATATTACATATATGTATATAATATTTATAAAACTATAAATTCATTATTATTAAGAAAAAGGTGCATAATGTTTCGACGATGATAACTATATTATACATATTTTAAGCATCGATATATAATTTTATGAATTTATTTTATGGCAGTGTTATATATGTATAGTAGCAAAAGTATCAAACGAAACGGAATGAATTAACAGCCTGAATTAAAAGTTCAGAACGTAGGACGCATACGCCCTATGCAGCAGGGGACGGGCATATTAAGATCGCAAGTTTTGCTGCGTAAGGAATTGATCAAAACCGATCGACTACTCTAAGGAACGAATGATTACTTCTCAAAGAGACGAAACAATATAATATAATATAATAATAAGGGAGGTTTCGATCTTCTTCAACTATCAATTACTTCGTATTTTTTATATTCAATCATCTCTAAACATTTACTCTATTTTGAACAAGCGTCTAATTAACGACGCACATTTGATTAGGTAACAGAAATAAATATATCGAATGTTGTGTCGCAAATAATCAAATAAATATTTGCACGAGGATTCTCATAGGTTTTAATCATTTTATATTTAACTTTTTAATTTTTAGTATATATTTCATGCGATCTCTGTACATCAACGACATCCCTTGTATAGATCCTGGATTGTGCTTGTTTAAATGTGTCGTAAGACACATGTGTCTTACGACACATTTAAACAAGCGGTCACATTCTTTTGAATGTCATTGACGTTCTCGAAACGCCTTCCTTTGACGATTTTCAATTTCAGGAACAACATGAAGTCCGCAGGGGCCAAATCCGGAGAGTAGGGAAGGCGTTCCAACATTGATACCTCCTCTTTGCCAAAAATGTCTTCACAATGATACTCGATTGCGCGGGTGCGTGTCGTGCGGAAGATGCCAATTGCCGCGTTCAGCAAAATTCGGCCGCACACACCGAATTCTGAGCAGTAGTCCTTGCGGACTTCATATTGTTTTCCAAATTGAAAACCACCCTGAAAAAAGACGTTTCCAGGATGTCAATGACATTCAAAGGAACGTGACCGTCGAACTTAACAGCCTCTCTTGTGACACACTTAAATAAGCATTCCAAGATCTATACAAGATGTCATCGATGTATAGAGATCGCTGAGAAATATATTTAAAACTAAAAAGCGTTTATTTTATTCTATGTTACGTATTGTGATTTTTATTTTATCAGTCCCGGAACTTTTTGGTTCGACCTTGTATCATTGAGAAATTTACATTGTCAGAATTGTGTGTATTTAAGTAATTATTATACGCGAAGACAATACCGCGTGTCACATCATAATCAGTCTGAGAAATTTCGGATATTACCGCATACACACATAATTTTTCATATTTAATAATTCATATTTACTATTAAACAATATTTCTTTTTTAAAGTTTAAGCAATTTTCATAAAATTAATGAGCTCTATACGACTTAACCCGCTTCATATTTACCAGAGATATAATTGTTTTAAACATACATGACTCACTCGATATGAGTCAAAGGGTAACATAAACTTTAATCAATAATTTTAAATTGGCAATAAAAACAGAAGCGATCAAATACTATCTCCAAGATTCTTCACCAAATATCTATATGTCGATTTACCAATTTGATATATCAGTAAATTTAATTTAGACTTATCGCATAATAAATGTTAAAAATGTGTGAAACAATTTCAATCAAAATTTGAAGAAGGGTATGTATAATATAAAAATATACGCTGCATGTTAATGGCAGATCATTTAAAATATATGACTCGTTGATTATTAAATAAAGATTAAATATAGATTGTTACAGAGAAAAAAGAAAAAAGAAGGATAAACTGATCTTTCTAATTTAGCATATTTCCAACTTGTTATCACGTAAGATTAAAAAAAAAACAATTATTCAGATTAATTATGTAAGTAAAATTTAAATTCTTTTTCTTATCGTTATTAACTTGCATAAATAGGTAGACTATATGCTTTCCATTCAAATTTACATTTTAATATATTTAGAAAAGGATTAATGACACAAACTTTAAAAGATTAAATCAACTTAACAAGTTCACCAAAAAAGTACAAACGGAAGAAAATATTTATCAAACCGTAAGCCATTCCGTAAGCCAAATATACAGGATGTATCATAAATGTGAACCATCATTTCAGGAGCATATTCTACTCATCGAAATGAGCAAAATAGTTCATATAAATATATGTCCAAAAATGTGTTTGTGAAAGGATGAGAAGACGCTAAGAAGACGGGCGGAGCAGTGTATTTTGACTGGAAGCGGTTACATTTGTGCTTTAAGATTTGTTTTTATTTCACTTTTATTTCTACTGTTTTGTATTGTCGGAAATAAAATAATACGCTTTGTAATTATTAAGTTTTAACCCAAACATAACTGTAACGTGAAAACACCCTACATATAGAAAGAGAGATAAAAATATAATATATTATTAATTGGCTATATACAACTTTCAGTTTGATTTCACTAACCTATATAATTTATAGTATTCTTTTGCGAATTTCGATATGTACATGTACACATAGAATTATTAATGCCAATTAATTTCCAATGATGCCTCGCGATAAACACTTAAATTGACGTATTGAGGCATTGTGTACATACATTTATAGTCTTTTATGAAACAAGATCAAGAATGTCGTTGAAAAAAAATAATTGTTGCGAGTTCCAAACAGCGAGATTTAACTATTCGAATAGGTATAATTTTCCATTCGAATATCAGAAATGACAAATTCGAGGAAAACAATGCATATAACTGCTAACAAATAACAAATTAGCACACAATTCACCGCTTATCGCTTCTCAACAATATCGTTTCTCTATGATCGAGATGCATGCGATAATTAATGATCGACAAGATATATTAATTTGATTCTCTGCACTCAATGTGAAGCGCACTGATCGCTCTAAAAGCATGATCGACGCGATAAGTTCTGTTAGGTGCGTATTAGTTAAATATATGTAGTTAAAAAGTTATTGATCACCAAACATGCGCCCCAGATCCGTGCACGCACGCGAAAGGAAGAGAGGGAAGAAAAAACAAGAGGAAAAGGAGGAGGCGGGAATAACGAGAGGACTCTAAAGTCGTGTCGTGTCGTGTCGTGTCTTACAGAATAATAGCGTACCTCGATACAAGACATCGCGATTCAATGGTGCGAAGATCGTCGATGTCTCACTTCGATGATCACTCGTTTCAAATCGTAGTTGAAATTCTACAAATCTCCCAGTGTTTATCGAGAAACACTTCCACGGAAATATTTACTAATGCGACGTACACGTTATTCGTTATGTATTACGTATTCTAATTTCGATTCTGCTATCGATAAAAAAACAGTAACTCCTTTTCCCTTGTTAGTACAATTTTCATTTATGTAAATCGAAGATTCCTAAATTCTAGCAGTTTCCACAAACTGTGGCTGCTTAAAAACAATGTAAGAATCTCATTCGTCATCAACCGCAATATTTAAGTTAGCTATCTTATAAATTATCACGTGCGGAGAATACACGGGAGAGTAACTAAATCTAAATAATCATAAATCTCTAACTTCTTCTCGCGTCAATAAAACCTTAGCTTGTAAGCTCGATAAAGCAGGCTTACAAATATATCGTAAATTCTTCAAACAATATTCCAGAATATTTTCAAAGTTTTCGTTCGTTTTAAGTACCGCTGGATGTTATATAAAATCTATTTATATAACATATAGCCCATTTTTCGTAACTTGACAAGCTTGGTTCATCAAATTGAAACGGTTTTTATTAAATACGAATTGCAATATTTTCTCATTTCTAACGAGCGTAAGATTTCGAGATGCTGATATATCGCCGATATTTAAAATTTACATTAAGAAATCGTTTGTAAAAAAAAACCCCTGATTTATGAAGAATTTGCATCGTTGGAAAAAGCATATCGCCCAACATTCTGCAGCAATTTTAGTAAATTATTCAATCCTCATATTAGAATATACATTTGCAGATGTCTCGTCCATCCTTCCCTCTTCATGCGAATCATTGGATGGCAGCTAGATTCGAATAATTCGCAACGTTGCCGAGAGCGAGAGATAGAGAGAAAGAAAGAGAGAGGGCGAGAGAGAGAGAGACAATTCGTAGGTTCGATAACCGGCGAAAACTGAAAAACGAGTACATACCCGTTTGCGAATGCGGGGATTCTATTCCTCGATGTCCATCCTCCGGCCTGAGAACCGACGAAAATGTCGGTGCACTCGAAACCGTTACTGTAGGCGGCTTCTCAGTCTTATCGTTCCTTATTAATTGATGAACCGGTGGTGGACCTACGCACAAAAGAATACATAAATCAACATAGATCGACATTTCCAAGCGACAAAGCGAAAATCTGAGATGATCTGCGAAATGATCGTAAGGCAAAACGCGATGTGATAGAGAAAGTGGAATAATTTGAAACACCTGTGCAAGTTGAGCTATGACAATGTCTAGATTATTAAGTGTTATAACCTAGCGGCCAGTAGTAAAATTATTAACTGCTGGTCCCCCAATCTAACGCGTACAAAGCGGCAGCGTGGCACAATGTGTCATAAAGTTAAAAATTAAAACTGAAGATTTGATGCATATCGCTCACAGCGTAAAGTTAGTACATGAACTTTTATTTTCCAGTCAATCTACTTCACAGATTCTTTGTCGCTTTTTGTTGCATGTAAAACTATGATAGAATTTTAATGTAGTCTATTTATTTAGCAAGTGTCATATGATACACATTTCTATTGTGTACGATGAAAAGGTAAAAATAGCGATATCGGATAATTTTGAGATAGTTTGCACAAAGTTTTTAATAAATTAGAATATAATAAATATATAATATAATAATTATTACAGACTATTTCATTATTAATATGCATTAAAATACGATAAAAATTACTTTTTGCAAGATTAATTAAGTGTTTCAACTTGCCCAATATGATCCAAAATACCCTATAAAATCTACCTTCGAAAAATTCTATAAATAAACGAAATTTGTTAAAAACGCGTTGTAATGAACATTTGGCATTACAATTCAGCGAAAAGAAAGTTCAGTTATACTTTAATAGTTTTCAAATTATCTTGAAAAGGCTTAAGCCCCTTGCACAATAGGCGATAGCGATAGCGACAAGATTGCCGACAAAGCTATACCTTTGTCGGCAATTTTGTCGCTGTCGCTATCGCTATCGCCTATTGTGCAAGGGGCTTTAGAGTGGTCCAAATTACCCCAACTTCCTCCATATAAAGTTAGGACTGTGTTGTTCTTTCCAAACGCGACTGCACGTGCCTCTTTTAGATACGTTTTTCATCGTTATCAAGTTATGAATAATATACGGTCGATCGCATGCTCCACGCGCCATCGTTAATATAAAGGGGAACGTACGTACGATAAAAAACAATAAAGAAATATATCATAGAGATGCAGTTGGCAACGATTCACGTATGCTTATCGCTAAAATTTTTCTGTGCGTATAATAAACATGCTCGATAAAGTGGTTTTATTTTATTTCGACTGTAAATTTCGTCTATCTGTTTGGCAATTGGCACCGTCCCCTATTTTGCTAGGTAGGATTAATGCTTCTTACAAGGCTCATCCCTGAGTACCATCTCGTGTATTATCCTTTAATTATCCCTCTTTATGTCATCCCCTCTAAATCCTTATTTGTCCATTCTCGTTCTCGCTTTCCTTTATCCCTAACATCTCCTTCATCGTTTCGTATTAGCCGAAAAAAGCAAATCTGTTCAATTACGCAAGTAAAATAGCTCACTAGCTCAAAATATACGCTTGAGATATACTTTCGCTGGCGCGTTCTTCATCTCGTTGTAGGTTTCATCTTCATAAGTACAAAACTGAAAAAAATAACGTCCGCGAAAGACAAAGGGAAAAGATATATCGACAAACGGCGTACAATCGATTATGACGCAAAACAGTTTAAGACACGCAAGTAATTTCATATTTTCTCTTCTTTCGCTTTCGATTTCGCCTACAATCTGACATTTATATCAGGAATGCATACATCTGTATATGCTGAAAAAGAATATAGAGATAAAATAAAAGGTATCTTATTTGAGAGGAGACACAAAACAATTCAAAGACACAAAAATTAACAGCCATCGCGATAATAATAGGATCAGCGCAACATATAGATTTTACGATTCACGGACATTTGCGATTAAAAAACAAAAAAAAACAAGTAAGACCAGGTAAAGCGAGATTTCCCACCATTTCGACGACAGAATCAACACAAGGGAGCAACATTTACGTGCGAGCGAATAATTTCCTCCCTCCCCTCCCCCCTCGCCCACCCCCTCCCCCGGACTACCCCGGACTCCCCCGGATCCCGGTTCCGAGTTCTTTCCGCTTATACGACGTGAACTAGTTTAGCGAGCCTAACGGACACGGACGAAAGCGTGTTACGCCGCGGCTACCGCTCGACCCCGACTCTGTCTACTAAAAATAAGGGCAAAGGCAGATTTTGAAACTCACTGAAGCTAGCCGCCGGCTGAACGTGATCCGCGGTCGTGGCTGCGGATGGTGGGGTGTAGCTGCTGCAGTAGTACGGCGGGTGCTCTATTTTGATCGCGTTTATTTGAGGCTGCATGTCGCTGAGGTCATGCAGTATGGACGCTGAAACCAGACGCACATTAGCAGCTACGGTTCTTAGCACGCTCGTACGTGTGTCATTCGTTTTCCTTGCACTCCGTGAGCACGATCGCGAAAGCGGTGCTTCCGCGCAAAAAACAAACGAAAAAACGAGATGGAGAGAGAGGGGGGGAGAGAAGGAAAGGGGAAAAAAGAGGAAGAGAGAGAGGAAAAAATCAAATTATTTCTAATACTTTTAATAAAAGCGTAAAAAGAATTATTCGCTAAAGCGGTTGTAGTTCTCTCTCATTGTCAGTTATCGGGCTACGCACACAACGTACACGTAATATACGTAATAAATGCACGAGGCACTAAAAATTCCGGTACACGGAAATAAGGACGTGGCAATCACACACAATATATGTACATAATTGAGAAATTATATTTTTCATCTAACACGCTCGCGTCTGAAAGAAGATATTGGACGTAAAATTCGGTCGAGTTATTCGAGAGAAGCGCGACAGTTTTTATTCGAATCATCTCCGATTTCCAACGAATGGCGTATTGCCATTCAGAACCGTTTGTTATTATTGAGATTGCCAATGATGAATCCACGCCGAGAACTCGCGTATAACCTTTCCAAAGGGGTAACGACCCGTCGCAGCGTTCAAAGCTTTTCATTGTAGACTTACCTCGAGATACTATATCGTATCCCTCTTACAGAAATATGACAATATGCATTTTTTTCAAGCGGAAAAGTATCAACGTTTGTTTAACTATCAGGATGCTTTCAAAAGGTCTTTCGCATTGAGCTGTTCGTCACCTTTCGAAAGCATCCACAGAGGAATCATCGCGCATATGAAATATCTTGAGAAAAATGTTAATCTGGTAGTGCAAAATCGATCCGAATGCGAAATTTATCGAACGTACAAACGCGGGTAAGCCGTGGTGAGGCTGCCAAAGTCAAGTTGCGTGCGATTAACGGGAGAAGTCGAGTTCGAATCTATGAGAAATGTAGCGTCGTACCTTTTGAAAGCATCCAGAGCTCTTTGGAGCTGAAGACACCTGTCGCAAGGATCGTATCATTGCAGACGACACCATTATATAGTTCATGGTATCCTGTACCTGGGAACAAAACCCAGCGAACAATATTTAATATCCGTTCAGATTTGCTAAGGCCCGATATATGTGAGTTTGGAAATGTGTCGGATGTACGTGTAAAAAATTTTATAAGAAACGATCAACCAAAAGCGCGTACGTGAATGCTTCTCTCGAAACGAGTGAATATAACGGATATAATTGCACAAATGTGAACTGCGAAATTGTGCGGGTACCTTTTCGACGCCTGTCCTCCTCCTTGCTAGCGTTGCAGATCCCGTTAAGTACCTCTATAACAGAAAAAAATTACAAACGCGCTCGATTAATGAAAAGTAATTAATTTACTTGCGACGATAAGTAATAGCGCGCTTCTTTCTTTTCCGCTTCATTTTTCAGATATCGAATAGTCATCGTGGAATTCTCGACAACTTTACAACATCGAAATATTCAAATAAAGAAAATTACGTAAAACTTCTGTTTTGGCGAAAAGCGCATAACGTTTTCCACCGCACGACGTTTAGGACCATCGCGTTTTACGCAAATCTCATTACGCAACATATCACCGAAATACTCGAGGGTCCGGAATGTACAGCGATTTCTCGAGTGGATCGAGAGGGGTAAAGAGGGATGCGCCGATAGAAACTCGAGTCTTATTGTAAATCCTACGAGAATCCTATAAGCAAAAGTAAAAGAAGAGTACGCGTAAAAAGAAACTACACAATTAATTATAATTGCGTATTGTCGTACATTTGAAAAGTATTTTTCTCACTCTATATATGACACACAAGTCGTATATTACAAAAGTCATATCCTAAAAAATCATTAAAAAATCCAATCAATTTGGAAGCATTTATGAAAATATACGATAAATGATGCGAGACAAATTTTTCAAATCTCGTTACAGTTGCCCGTCGTGACTCGTAAAAAAGCGAAGCTTCGTATCTCATAGATGGCAAACTGTTGAAAATCATGGATCATCAATTATTTTATTTCTTAAATGAATAGAGATTACGATATCCATTCGTATAAAATCCGACCTTTACTTGAAATTCATATCATTTTATCGTACTTCTTTTGAAACGCTACGTGGGGGTATCGCTTCGACATTTGAGAATCAATTGGAATGGCACACGACGAATCCTCACACAAGTGCAAAAATATTCAGGTATTTTCAGTGGCATGAGAGAAAATCAACGTATAAGCGAAGCTGTGTGAGCTCTCGCTAAAGATGTCCGTTGCCTATTTATTTATAGAGCGAGCATACAGCGGCAAGCATGGTCACGCGCTTGCGTGCACATTTTCTCTACATGTTCATTCGGCACACTGCTCGCGTCGATGCGCAGACATACGAAGACGCGAAAGACACGCATACAAACACGCAATAATATATATGGGAACATGCGTAGACTCTGGCTCGTACACGGATATTATACGACGTTGATACAGATATTTGGTGTGTCCGATAGAGACCAGGAGAAAGGTCCTTTTTCGCGACCTTCGCGAGGAAAATTGCACGGGAAATTGCACTATTTCTTTTCCACATTTTACGTATTTTACGTACCTTTTTGCTCGTAACATTTGTTCACCAAGTAAATTATATTCGGATTAATTATGTCAGCCATAAATGTTAAAAAGAAAAAATTATGAAAAAGATATTGGCGACGAGATTACTACAATACATTAGCAATATTATGTATACTTTCTTTTTTATATTTTGCATTGGAAGTTGGCGAAAATTCAGTCGAATCTATAGCTAGGTATGTATTTAGAGTTAATTACACAGTAAACTGAAAATGTATTATCATTTTCTGTGAGTGCTAGAGGGAGAAGAAAGGAAAGAGAGAAAGAGGAAGCAAACGTCAATGTATATTTGTCGCTTCCGCGTTCGCCATTCGATTCGTTTCGCTTCAGTCTTATCGGAACTGTTTGAAAAATTCAAGTGAGAAAGATCACGTCACGTCGTCACCTTGATAATTTGATTGCGCGACTTGTTTTCGCATTGTCCAAAGTATGGATTCTCGCTAGCTGCGCTACGCTATGCTTAGCTTCGCTCTGCTTTAACAGCACGTTACGAGTCAAAGAGGTCACGCTTACACGTAATTACTGAGAAATATGATACGTAAAACATACGCACAATAAATAAATGTTTGCATAAATATAATTAATGTAAATGTTAGTGCTATGTTTGCTTTCTCAAATTATATCCGATGAAAATTCTCGAGCAAAACGATCCCTTCTTTGGATCGACGATCCGATCGCGACGATTATCGATCGTAATCTTTCTTACCGTGACTCGTGATAAAGTTGGCGAGATAGAGATCCAGTTCTCGGACGGAAACGTTGATGTGATAAGGATTGACGCAAAGTCCTGGCTGCGCACATTCCGCAGTCTTCTCGAGCCGTTCGCCGTCTGTCGATTCCAATGGAATTGCCTTGAAAAGGATCACCATAACTAGATCCAGCCTCCATACCTATCACAGAGATGTCGAACGGAGATCGTTACGATCAGAGTGCGCGTAAAAACTTGTGTGAACTCTCGCTGTGTTAAATATCGGTGTTTCTTCACTCTTTAATAAAAATTCGTTTGAAATACAAATAAGAGTGCGTGCGGAAGCGTACATAAATTCGATTCGCCGGACTTACCTTGTCCGCTTGACGAAGACAATCGATTCGACGCATTTTGCCCTTTTGATCAGGATTGCTCAAAACGCACATCGCTGGTCTCTTTCCCGTGATACTCAACACAAAGTCCTCTCGGTATTCTTGCGTTATATCCTTCCGCAATTTTCCAAGAAGCCGTGAGGCCCATTTCTGTTTTACTTCCAGCTTCTCGTTCTAAGGAAAAGAAAGGCATCGTAAATCTCAAATACCAGAGTACCATAGTACCATTGACAATCGTTGACAATCCATCGATTGCCATCGTGATCTAACACGTGATTACGCACACGTAATTGTCACTTCTTTCCTGATAAAAAAAAGGTACTTGCATGAGTTCAACGGTAATGTAACTATATAGAGAGCAATTTTGTTAGGGATTTAAATAAATATCAAAATTTTTGTACGGCGGAACGACCCGAAAGCATCTCAGTGACGTTCGATCTGGATATTTCGTCGAGTTTATAAAGTTCGTATGCCCCGAGCCGAGCGAGAATAGCGAGCAGCGACAATCGCTCGAGGAGGAGACGAGGGACGTCTTTCGGCCGTCCGCGATATGCAGCGCACGCGTGCGACCCCTGTCACCCTCGGAATAGCAAATACACGCATGCATAAGAACCCTGAGAAATGCATTGAAAGTGCGTGGAATGCATCCAAGCGTACTGCGCGCCGCGCGCGATCTATCTCGCCTAGCCCATTTTGCTATGCACGTACACACGTCCGTACACTTTGTACGACAGGAGGCGGAAGATCTCTAGCCCACGTGTTCTATTAGCGATGGAGGACGTTCAAGTTCTTCTCTTTAAAGTTTTCCAACAATTTCATCGTCTATAAAGATTCAAATTGCCTATTTGAAACCGGAGTCTCCTCAAGGTCTTGAATGCCTGAAAAATCTTTCCTCGGATATCTTCTTCTCGAACACAATTGAAACATCTCGAATTTTCAAAGATGAAGTTGTTTTCTATGTCTACCTGTAAAACGGATGAGGGGAAACTGAAATTATTGTAGACTCTGAAATGTTACGAAAACAAAAGATTTAATTTAAGGAGAGAATAAAATTTAATTTTCAAAACACATCCATGACTTTTGAAATATTCAAGCTCTTGATATTGATAATATTTGATACGATTCAAGATTATCGTTTTATGTATTTGAAACGAATGTCCATTAGGTTAGATTAGGTTGTTGAGCCCATCGTTTGTTCTAACTCATCGCGATCAATCTTACAGTTAACTTTGATTAAACGGTTGTACGAGATAAAATTAAACAAATAACAAAATAAAATACAATATATCAGCAACTTGCAATTCAATTCTAAAGAAATCTTTGGCAGAAAAATTATTACATCTACTGCCCATATGACATTAAAATTTAGCAGTCAACTTAACGAGGATATATATAATTAACAGTATTATTAACTTGACGATCGTTCGCATGTACCGTGATTGCGATCAGACGAAGGGCGGTCGAGGAATAGAATAGTCGAAACGACGCGACGCTATCCGCGCAGCTATCACGCATCGACGCGCGACGTCCCATTTCCGTGCACGGGCACGGGCGCGAGCGCAGGCCGCGGGCGCGCGCGGATAAAATGTCAGGCACGTTCTTACACGCTTACACGCTTGTATGTACGCGCCCGCGCGCGCATTCGCGAATAAAGCGGATAAGAGGTAAGAGGTGCATTTGCCGCTGAGGTCCGCTCCTCGCTGGAGAAAGCGTCGCGCGTTTACGGTGCATCCTGCGTATACTCGATATCAGGTATGCCGAATGCGAAGAAGAGCCGTGTTCACGGGAATTGTACCGAGAACGCATAATATCGTGACATGCGTACATGCGCTTGATGCGCTATCCCGAAGGCGCGGCAATCTCGCCCGCGTCACTAATTTCACACGATTGCGCTTATATATATCCTTCGGCGTCTTCCCATCAGATAACACAATGTCCAAAATCGGGACACAAGATTCTAAAACGTCTTAAAGACGTCATAATGACATCTTAATGAAAGAAGGAAGAAAGTTAAGAAATGTGCAATAACCAAACGTTTCAACTATATTATCATTCATCAGCGGTGAATTAAATATTTCAAAATAAACATTGAATGTTGTTAAATGATGTATCTCGGATTGATATCAAAATTTAAGTACAATAATCAAAGCATACTTGATATAATAATATGTAACAATGTAAAAGAGCATCAAACGTCTTACGTCCCGATTTTCGACATTGTGTTATTTGGATTTCCCTTTATTGTCATTCAATAAAGTGTGACACGCGAAGCAATACCCCAAAACAATCCAGTTAAATAAAATCCAAACGTTTAATATAAATTTTATTTACATGCCTCAGTGGCCGAATTGGTTTAATTAAACACCCGCACGGAATGCAGCTGTGGCTAGGTCCAGATTCGAATCCTGGCTGGGATGTTATTTTTCGCAACATATCCTATGTGTCCCGTACTTTCCATATATCTCTAATATTCTAAAACAATTTAGGTATATATATTAGTGTCATTAAATTGATTATTAATTTAATTATGTAATGCTCCTTAGTTGAGATCACTGCGTTTCAAGTCCGTATAATAACGACGCATGGTTTGCTAGGCCGATGAGTTGTACGTAAAATTCACGCAAGTAATATTATTAGGCTACTAAAATCCCGGCCTGACCGTAAATGGCATTTTCTCTAAATTAATTGTGAACTTTATTTTATATATAGATTAGACATTTTATTTTAGACTGAGAGGGAGATGAATCGATCGTTGCCGCTACGAATCTTATCGGACGAATCTTACCCGACGACACCTGCCACGGCAGCTGCTGCCGATTTATTTTAGATCAAATATAAGAGTTCGCGCCCTGTAATTGACCCTTTCTTTCTCTCCTTTTCTCTCCCTTTTTCTCGAGCGCATCGCGATTCTACCGATATACCTATATCGATGTACCATTCCGTCGCATCCCGATAGATATCGCTTTGCCCGTGAAGAAAACCCTTCGTAGCTTCGGCGATGACATTATCAGAAGAGAACAATACTTTTAATTTGTCATACAGTATACCGCAACGATTTATTTCCTCGACATAGTACACATTTTCTTCGTTAATTTTATCATCGCTCCAACTCTCGATTTGACTTTGTCTTCCGCGATCTTGAATCTCGAGACTAAAACGCATCACTACGAACGTCCATACTCACGAGCTATTTTTAAACATGGAAAATAAAGTGCGTATTGCATTGTCGATCCAAAATGGTGAACGAACATTGGTAATGCATTTTGCATTATTGATATACAATTTTTCTCAAAGGCGACAACCGCTGTATTTAGCGAGACAGAAAAATGAGAGAGAGCGTAAAGGGGGGAGAGAGAGAGAGAGAGAGAGAGAGAGAGAGAGAGAGAGAGAGGTAGAACAAAAAAGCGAAACAAAAACATCAAAATATTTTCATAATGTTATAAAGTAAATCACATCGGCCAAAAGACGAGTGATTTAGACGAGAAGTGAATTAAGGTGTTAAATATTAATTCATTCAATAAGAAGGAAGAAAGTTAAGAAATGTGCAACAACCAAACGTTTCGACTATATGTATAACTAAGTCTTCATCAGCGGTGAATTACTTAAATATTTAAAAACAGACATTGAATTTTGTTAAATGATGTATCTATATAAGATTGATATCACAAAACTTAGAATACAATAATCAAAGCATACTTGATGATAATATGACAACAATATGTAATAGAGCATCAAACGTAATGGCAATGTCGGACTCATTGTCAAGAATATAAAACAGAGTGAACAAAAAAACATTTTCCTCTCTCCCCCCCCCCCCCCGCATATTACAAGTCAACGAATAAAAATGTACGAATTTCAGCGGTTGAAGGCGCGAAACTGTAAATTCCCAAAAAATCATGCCTCCAGTCTAAAGTAATTCAAAAGATTTTAATAGGAATTTTCATCTTTACGCACGGCTTACACACCCTATTTTATGTTGCAAGTGCAATGCGTGAAAAGTGGTCTATCACGCACGCGTAGCGTGCGTAATGGGCCACTTTCCATGCACGTGTTGCATAAAAGTATTTTAAGTACTTTCGTAATGTATGAAGAAAACGTCATTGATCGAAGTGAAAACTAAACGTATGTAACGAGGATGAAATCTGTCATCGTACAAGTATATCAACGCAAAATGCAACATCGCATTTGAGGTCGCGGATAATGTCAGTTCGGGCTGAATTGTCGTTCGACGGTAAGGATAAGTTGTAATACGTGGAAAGGAATGAAGAAAATTCAAAGTGTGTGTGTGGGATAGAGAGAGAGAGAGAAAGAGAGAGCCTGGGAATATATTTATTAATTTGGCAAACTTCCCAGCCATGTATATCTGCCCGACCCTTTACGTTACTACGTTATGACGCGAACAAAGCGACTCCGCGATTTCTTTATAGGCAATATTCCGAGGTCTACGTAAAACGCTGTAGATATTATATATACTGTCTCTCGAAGCGGAGGGCATCGGCTGTCTTTCCCATTCCGAGTACGAACCACGGAAAGCATTAAAGTTGAAATTGTCGACACCCCTATGAGCTCGATGTACTTTCGCCCTTCGTTTGAGGAGCAACACTTTCGTTTTACTTTTCCGCCCTGTGCTTCACACAGTCAAGTACAAACAACTCGTAGTTTCGAGTTTTCGTTTAACGGTCGTGAAACGACGCGCGGATATCGAACATCCGCCGTCTCGAGATTCTCTGAAAATTTCTCACGGTGTTTTTACTCGCGATTCGCGAATCGTATTTGTTTTGGCGACGTCGCGTAACACGGCGACTCGCGTAACCTTTGAGATCCTCGGAAATTACGGATCTTACGCAAGAAAAGGGTCGTCTCGCTTATACGTTTAAACATTTATATGCGAGTTGAAATAAATCTCAGCAATGCGCAAAAGGGAACTTTGTGACACTGTACCACCAACACAGACAGCATTTTACACCAGACAAATATTTAAGACATCTTAAAGATGACTTTATCTCGATTTTGGACATGATGCAGTCTGGGAAGTTATTTTATTGAAACTAAAACATATTGTACCTGCTAATTTATCGGTCAAACGACAAAACGTCTCAAAGTGTCTATTAATACGAATAATCGGACGATTAGGGACAAATGTGCCGAGATTCGTTTCAGCACGGTATCGAGGACACCGGGTGTCGTAAAAACAGGATTTGTCTCACTCATCTTATAAAACGATTAATTTAACATGGAATGTAGATGCAGGTGATCGGTTGTTATTCCTTTTGGATGAATGACGATTATAAGGTGTAACATATATATCGAAGCGAATCCACAGTTACGTGGTAGTTCCCGGCTAACGAGCCGGAAAAGGTGACAATGCGAGCAACGAGCGGTACGGTAGAAAGGGTAGCGCGCTGCTAGTTTGCATAAATTTAGGAAATACAGGGTAGAAAATCGATATCTGCATAGAGATTATAGATGGTGGTTGGTAGGCGCCGCGTAGCCGCAGCCTCCGTCGCGACGGCGTATGCGCTACATGTCTACGTCCTCCAACACCATTTTCGACCGCCCCAAACCGACCGGCCATCCCTCCCTCTCCCAACCCCAACTCATCCCCCATTGCCGAAAAGTTGGTGCGCAACGCTCGCATAGCGGATACTTCTCGTGGGTGTTGGTGCCCTCCCCTCCCCCTCACCCTCCCCTTCTCATTCTCTCTCACTCTGGATCCTCCAGAGCGTTCCTCCGCTTCTCTCGCACGGACTCTCTCGATCCACCGCGACCCTTTTCAACCCTCCGCCGAGCCGCACATACTCCTCTCGCATACGTACGCTCTTCCTTATTCCTCTTACGAGCGACGCGCCGCGCCGCGCCGGGAAGCGCCCGGTCGCACCGTACCGTACCGCGCGCATCCCCTTTCCCACTCTGGTTTATCCCCGTCTATCCGTCCATTGCTCACATTCTCTTTCTTTTGCTCTGACTTCCTACCTCTTTTCCTCCATGCTACTCGCTCGTCTCGGTCCCTCACAGCGCCCTACACCCGAATTGAAGTAGTCGATATCGTACTGCGGTCTGTCTCGAAATTAAGAGAAAACGACAGACTCGCGTCGCGCGTAGTCTGGCTCGTATCTCTCGTTGTTTTCCATCCACGTCCCTTTATTCCCGGATTTTCTTTCTCCCAACGTATAAATGCGCCGCGTCTCTACGCTTACAAAATGTACCGCACGTTACGACGATTGACAAGTCTCAATGGAGCTAAATAATGACGAAATCGAAACGTGTACGCGAAGATATCTTACTTTTATTAAAAACAATCGAGTCGAGGTCAATATCGAGGTCACTTTTCTTATTTCGCTATGACAATTGGACTTTAAACGAGACTGTTTCACAACGCTTATAATCCTATCGTCGCTCGATCAAATCACGATTCAAAAGTTCTTTGTTTTCCTCGTTCCAGCTTCCAGCTAAGTATTCTAATTAAATCGGCCCGCTCTTTTAGCCTACAAAGTAAGCTACTTTGGAATAATGCCTATCACATCATTGGTTAATAGCCTTCAAAAATAGTTTGAAAAAGAAAAAAGAAAACAAAACTATATTTTGATTTCATAAAACGTAGTCATGTCACTGCATACAAACACCGCATCGTGCCAGTAGTTGTACACAGAGAATATACTTTAGCATTGTGTTTTGTGTGTTGGCCAATGACCTTCCACTTTCATTTATTTTATTTATACGTTTACTGGACCGACAAACTATCATACGCGAACGATTGCGAATTTAAACGTAATTTTTTAGATGAAATTTTACCTGATGGGCTACTCCACGAGACATTCCCGCGCCTCATGCGAAAATTATCGAATTTGTCGAATGTACAAAGATTCTTTACAATTAGCAATGTTAATTTGCATGAGACTCATTCTTCAGATGCATTCGGAAATGGGACGAAAACGCTAAAAAATAGAGGAAGAAGAAACGCCTATGCGCCACTAGTTAATGCCGGCCGCTCTTCCGCTAAATACCGCAACATCGCGAAATTAAAATATTGATCGAACGCTGTCGCGAGGGAGGATGGGAATCACGGTGGAGAGAAGCAACGGGCCGATAGCATTAGCAATCGTGGTATCGTCAAACGGGCACGACGGGCCGCTAGAGAAAAAAAAGTTAATCGAAAGATTCACTATTTATTATTAACAATAATAATAAGTGAAACACGACCGTTATGATATGCAATCAATTAGAGAGAAAAACACCATTTACGGTCTGGACTGGATTTGATGCTAGTGAGCATCCCTATTAAATGACCCCCTTGGGGTGATATTTTTCGCAATAAATTCTTTACAGTAATTTAATAAAGATGCTTATTAGCATCAAAATTTACATCGATTATCGATTTAGGTATGTGGGATTTACTGTTTCAACTAGGAGCTGTGTTTTAAAGACTGACAAAAAATCAACGCGTAATTGACTAACAATGAGTTTGGAAAAAGGTGTACAAAACACAAGGATTATTATTAGGTTGTCAAGATCCAGTCCAGGTCGTAAATGGCGTTTTTCTCTTTAATCGAATTTATTATTAAGTTTTGTAATTGTTCAATTTATACCGCGCACGCAGACGCGCACACATCAAACACACACACACACACACACACACACACACAATTCTTGCCTCGAATTAATTGTTCGAAAAGCCAATTTATCCGTAGTTTGATTTATGTATACCGATAAAAAAATCAAAGAGAAACGTCCATTAGATTAATTTCAAATAATCCCTTACCTGGAGTTCCTCTTTACACTGACGTTCCTCTTCTAAACTCATCCGTTTTTCGTGTTTCTTATAGTATCGCCTCTTGGCAGCTTGTAGGTTGAACCATGTATACGAGAAAGACTTCACGAATGGTAGAAGAGCCTCGATAAATGGATGGAACTCATCCTGCAATCGTACAATGTTTATTCCTTTCATAGGATTGTCCATATCCATATAGAATTGTCATCATATTAACACTTTTACTGCCAAATGGAATAAAAAAAATTACGCCCTGAGCCCAAGGCGGTTTTTTTTACCAGTTGCTGTATTTTATTGCCGATTCTTTTATGACAGTATTTAAGCTTTTCCATTTCCTTTTTTTTTGCAGCTTTTGACCTGATAATACTCAGTGTATTATGTGTATTATTTACGATACACCTGGCCTGCATGATTAGGTTTTAGATGTATCGTAAACACGTGGCAGTGAGTGTTAAGCACTTTGGGTCTCGCAATTATGAAAGTTTGTTTTCAAGTACACATGCAATTCTCGATTTTCATAAAAACGCAAGTTTTGTAAATCACGGATATCGGTGGAAAAATTCACGCAAAAGTAAAAAAAACGACACGAACAATATCCCAAACTACTAATTCAACTAGCTTTCACAGCTTAAAATATCTTTGTTAATAAAATAGACAAATACATCAAACATATGTTATTTACCCTATTATTTATGTGTGTACACAAAACTGCAAACATTGAAGTGAACAAAATGTATGAGATTTATCATTTCTCTTGATGAACGTCTCTCGACGTAAGTCTTTACATAGATAAAACTATTGAAAGAAACCGCTTTCTTTAAATTAAAAAAAAGTTTATCTGATTTGCTGACTGTTTAGCCGATATGTTATTAAAGAATAATCTAGTCTACTTAGCTTGGTTAAAAAAAAGTATAATCGTGTAGCAGAGAAAAAGCGAAAGAAAATTGAAATAATGGATAACAATGATGAAGTTATAGCAATTAAATAAATTAAATTATATAAATATTTAAAAAATTGTGGTTTGTGTGACACAGCTGTGTCGATCTTTTTATTAATTCCGCTATAAATTTAAGCTATAATTTTTTACTGAACAGTTTATGATAGTTTACACGTACTTTGTAATACAAAGAGTAGTTTTTTTATCTTAATTTTTGTTTAATTATTCTTTCATAAACTTTTATTTTTGTTTTATTAGTAGTACTTTATCTCTTTATCGCTCATACTTGATTTATATATCAATATAGTTTCTTTTGTCTACGTATGTTAAATGAAATTTAAATTATATTTGCAATGCACTCAATATCAAACATATCATATTTGATACGGGCGATAGATAGCAGTGGACTTAATTCAATATCTTCTCCCCCCCCCCTCCTCTATTTATAACAAAAATTAGAATCCTTTCGTCGTGCGTATTTTGAATGCTACGAATAAACTGCTAAAGAACACAAACGAACCATCGAGTATTCGCAAACACTGCAGCCGCTGTAGCACACTACCGTCTGTCCGTCCCTCCTGTCAGCGTCCAGCTGTCAGATACAGCGATCCTCGCAGTAACGATTGCGAAGATCCCGATACTCCTTCGCGCCACAGTTGTGGATCGCTCGCGGCCTCATCTGTACCGATCGGATCTGTTCTCGAGAAGAAGCGATTGGTTTTCCCCGCGACTTTAAATCTTCCACGCGAGTAGCCGAGCAGCGGTCCAAGAATCAACAATCGTGAATCCTCCCGAGACTCCGAGACTCCGAGACTCGCTCGACTCCCGCGCTCGCGCACTTTTCTTCCTCCTCGCGTATTTTTCTAATTAATTCGACAAATCTATCTGCACTCTTGACAAAATGTCTCACACCGTCGAGGAGCCGCCTGCCAACGCCGGCGATCTTGTTTGCGACACTGTGGTTTCCGTAAACGCTGTCGCGTCCATGTATTCCGCGCGATCTGTATCAATCGTACGATAATAACGCATAATTTTTATCGATCGCCGTTACCGTGAAGTCATTTGGACATTCGTGTTAAGCGAGTGATCGTCCTCTCCAAGTGGGGTCTCTAACGTTAAGAGCGAAATTACATTTCTTTCTTTAAGGAAAATCGTTCAAATTCGTCCCTATTGAATCTCACTTACGACTTCTTTTCCTTTATAAAAGAAACTATTCTAAACTCGCCGCGCAGTTTAAATTTTAAGAATCGAAAACGCCAGCGATCTCGTCAGGTTCTCGAGACGTTTGCTCGCGAGACGAAGCGACGAAAAGAGAAAAAGGAATCGAAGGAGTAGTATACACTGATATGCGTTCGCGCTCTTTCCTTCGGCGCCTCGTCAGACGTCGGACGTCAGATGCGCTCGGTTATCAAACGAAGGAACGAACGTATACGTACGAACGGAGTAATGAGAAACGAATGCAACTGGGAGTCGAGGCCGTCGCTCACGGACGTTTTACGGACGCGCCATTGCACGTTTACCCGCGCGTCCATCTGTCTACGTAACGTTGTTATTTTCGGGGAAACCAACGAAAATCAGAAACGTCAAACACTCTCTCGTCATCGCGGTAGGGATAAAGAACACATTTTGGAGAGGAACGCGCGACGAATTTTGGGATATACTTCCCAGATAATATAATGTTCAATATCGAGACATAAAAGAAGATGTCTTAATGACGTCTTACGTGCCGATTTTGGACATTGTGTTATCTGGGCTGAGGGAGGTACAAGCGCGAGAAAGCCAAAGGAAACGCGTCCTCTCGTATTCTATTTCTTTTTTTATTTTGTTCTTTCTTTTTCTCTACTGTAAGTTACTTCTCACGCGAGAAAATTCATGCCAAAAACCGACGAGCAGCCAAGCGGGAAGAAGCGCAAAGTAAATCACTCCCGGAAAACGATGGTCACACGGGAAACGTACCATTGTCAGGTACGAGCGATTCGCGAACTCAAATTAGAGTCCGTCACCTCCTCCTCCTCCTTCTTCTCTTCCGCCACCACCGTCTCCTCCTCCTCCTCCTCCTCCTCTACCACCACCTTCTCCTCCTCTTCTGTTCTTACTCGCGCAATATCGCGTGGCGCAAACTTGTTCGAAAAAACTCACGAGTCACAATTCCGATGAAACATCTCGATGTATATCGGGTCAACGTAATTTTTATCGCGGTCGTAGAGATTATGGAAACAAAGAAAAAAAATAGAAATTCTCTACCTAACGGTATAATAAATGAGCGGCGATAAAGAGACGACGGGAGCCGCTATAAGAACGGGCCACCGGTAAATAGCTCTACGGTAAATAACGCATAAGAATGCACTAGGTCGGCGTGAAAAAAACGTAACGACAATCAATCAGCGGAACCAAACGTAAATTTAACACGTTGATTCGCCCACGCGAATAGCGAATCCGAATATCGAGAATCCGTGTCGGCCGAGCATCTGGCTCTACACGAAGCGTGTGGTAGAGTTTTCCCATATTCTTTCGAGAGGTACGCTGCACCGCGCCATTTCAGCGCGTAGAAGCGATCGGCGATCCCCGACGAGGCGCAGCCGAGATGGACGATTTTGAAGGAACGTCGTAACTTTTTGGCACGAGATAACGAAAACTGCTGAGACAACTTCTTTTTTTTTAGCGCGAACCCCGCTACCTTCGACAAAGCAAGTTGGGCGCGTAATTACGTGGGAGGGCGCTGTTTTCGGATTCCGCGGGCTTCGTACGCGACCTACGTTTCGCCGTCGAACGGAACGGTGGATGCGACGTCGGTCGTCGCGACGACACTGAGACGCCGGTCGTCGGGACGCGCGTATCGAGACGCGGACGGTACCGCGCGCGCGGCGCCCAGGTACGGCATCCTAAACAGTTATTAATAGCCCCTGTCCTAGCTTACTAGATTTGCCCTCGAACTGACGCGACGCGACGCAACGCGACATCAACGCGATTCCTGCATCTCCTTTGTCAACCCCCCCCCCCTCTCTCTCTCTCTCTCTCTCTCTCTCTCTCTCTCCCCCTGTTTTAACGCTTTTTTGTTCAAACGGTAGAATTTGTTGCTCGATTGTTCAAAATTCACGGTGCAACTCTGCGCACCGGTATATCCATGATACTCCGAATCAAATTTTAAGTTTAGAATTTGGAATAAGAAAGGCATCAACGCACGTTGGATTGATGCGCAGTATATGTATATACGTACGCACACGCGCGCGCTTACACACACACAAACACACACACATGTATACACCCCCCAAAATTTACATCACACGAATTAATCGCGACATGCGGACATTATAGTCGAAAATAAACCGACGAGATTTTACGTACGCAGCATAAAATATCTCGCGGGACAGAAGAGAGCGGTCAAGTAAACAAGGTGATCCCAGACAACACAACGTCCAAAATCGGGACATAAGACGTCTTATGTCCCGATTTTGGACATTGTGTTGTTTGGGATGGAACATCGAGAAGCGCGCGGATTTAAATCACGCGTACTCGGATGACCACCGTTACAATGTAAAAAAAAACATTGATGTTTAAAAATTTTCGATTAGCAAAACAAAATTTGAGTGGTAGCGGAAGCGCACGTATAAACGAATTAGCAAAATCGAGTAATTTTCGCGCGCGCGCGGCGAACGTAAGCGAGGCGTTTTAAAAATGTAATTGTAAGCACCTGTCCGACGGAAGGAGCCTGCAGGTAAGTCGAGACATCCGGTTCCACCATGCAGCTTCTCAGAGTGTCCGGGATGAACATGAGTAGTCTGAACGTTGTCTGAGAGCCAGGCTGGAGCTGGTTCGACCTTGCCGCCAGGGTCTGACTCGCCGCTCGACGCCGCGCTTTAACGCCCAAGTCCAACGGTGGTCGTTACCATGCGGAAGAAGAGCTTAATTCGGCCGACGAGCGCGGTGTCGAAATTACCCGTTGTCGAAGCTCCGTTATCGTCCGAACGACGGGGACCACGTTCTAGGCGCCCTTCTCGGCGTACAGTTGCTGGCGTACGATCGCTCCCGCGAGTTGCCGAGGGTGATGAGACACGTGGATCGAAGGTGCTCCGTTTCTTCGCGAGCTCGCGGGCGAGTTACGGACGACACGGTGGTGGTAGCGGCGGTGGTAGCGGCGGTGGTGATGATGCGGTCGTACGGAGTTGTCAAGCTCCACGGGGATCTCCCGTCTTTGCAGGCGATTCGGCCGCTACCTCTCGCGAACGATCCCGCGCTCCCGAGAGACGTTCTCGCAGGACTGTCGTTGTCGTTCCCGGCACCGACGAATCCGCCGTTGGCGATAGTATTACGGATGCTGTTGACGTTGACACTGCTAAACTGTCGTTTGTCGGGTGGTGACGAGACGCCGCACCCAAGCACACGCATCCTACCTAACCGCAGCAGCCACAATTGCGAACTTTTCGATTTCGGATCTCCTTTGTGTCTCTCTCTCTCTCGTAACGCCACAATTTGCGGCTCTCCCCCACACACACTGTGTCGCCCCTTCCTCGTATCTCTCTCTTACGCTTCCTCCCTCCCACCCTCCCTCCCTTCTGCTTTTATCTTACCGACTTTCACCCCTTCCTGTTTTCGATATCGCTTTTCTTCTTTCTGGAAATGCCTGTAGGGATGTCTCCTATGTTTCTATCTCTCTTTAAACTTTATTTTTTATGTATTCCTTGCGCTCTTCCCCCTCCTCTCTCTCTCTCTTTCTTTCTCTCTCCCTCTTTTTCTCACCCCTTTTTTGATTTTATAGCCTTGATTTTTGGTTGCTTTTTCTCTCTCTTTCTCTCTCTTTCTCTCTCTCTCTCTCTCTCTCTCTCTCTCTCTCTCTCTCTCTCACTCTCACTGTCTCCCTTTATTTTTATCAATAATTCGCACTTTTCCCTCTTTCTTTCTCCATTTTTTTTGCCGCGTAATTTTTATATTGTCTCTGTTACTCTCTTATTACATCGATGAGTACGATGACGACAACACAACGGCAGTAATGATGAAGGACTCTTTTGCTTCGGTTTCTTCTAGCTCCCCTGTGTCCGAAGACGGCGAGCCTCGGACTACATCGACTCCAAATCGCGAACGCTGCGTCGACATCGGCGTCGGCGTCGGCGTCGGCGTCGGCGTCGGCGTCGGCGTTGGCGTCGGCGTAAAAAGCCAACAGCGTCGCGCAAGCCCGAGTGCAGTCCGCTACGAGATATAGAAAAATAATCCAAAAGAACGAGAAGTAAAAACGTACGAATCGGAACGAATATAGATAACGGGTTTAGATGAGCCGCGTGTTACGTGGAAACGGACATAATAGAAGAATGAGAATAAAAATAAATTTTAAAGCCTACATTTGAAGTAGAAATATACGTGTATAAGCTGAAAGATTTAACTTTGATGCATACGAAGTATTCTCGAAAGAAATGAGAAGAAATCTGGAGTAATAATTCTGGCAAAAAGAAAAAAACAAAGCGAGAAATGTTAACGAAAACAGAAAATAACGATAAAAATAACGATGACAAAGTTATCTCTCGATTGTTTTTTGTATTAATTTGATTATTGCATGTATTATTGGCGTAAAGACAAAACGCAAGATTGTGCAACACTATAGGCGGTGCAGCAACAGTCTTTCGTTTTTACTACAACCTGTAGTAAAACTCTCGAAAAAATCTTGCGTTTAAATCAACTTCGATGAAACTCTCGATTAGCTTAATCGGCGATTAACTTATCAAATAATATTCGTACTATTTTGTTAACATGGATGTAGAATTGTTAATTTTTTTTTGTTCCTTGTCGCATTAGCAAACAAGATTAAAGCAGAAAATTAACAATTGAAAATTTTACAGTTGCAAACTTTACTGTACAATTCTCTGTCGGTTAAGAATTAATCGCCGATTAAGTTAATTGGAATTTAATCAAAATCGTAACTTAATGAGAACTTATGATCGTTTATAACTTTATGTCAATTGATTCACTTCAGTTTTATCAACGACAAATGCACTTGTTACTTATTATTATAAATAAAGTTATAAATTTATCAATAAAAGGATAAATTAGATTTTAAAAACTCGAATACGCTATCGTTCTGTACCACAAACAAAATGAATAAATTTTTAGCGAAACAATCTTTCTGATATGCTAAAAATATATTCTATTTAATTCTAAAATAATGCAATAAGTTTCACATGAGAAGTTAACTGGGAGATTGACTAGTGAGTTTTATTTACAAATAGCAAAGAAAGATAAAATAGAGCTTAATAGAGATCGGTAGATTGAGAAGGGAAAATTCGCATAATCTTGGAAAACTCGAAACACACCGAATTGACGACTGACGATCGATCGATCATAGGAAAAACTCACCGGAAAGCTCTTCTACTTACTTATATTTACAGAATTATCATGAATTTTACGCAACAGTTTACGGAACTATACTTATAACCCCTATTCATAGTCCAAGCTCATATTTAAGATCGTTTTAAGTACGAGGATGTTTCAAGTTCTCGAGACGCTGTGCAGTCATTTCATTGATAGCCTGAAAACCGCCTACGATCAGGCTTAAAACGATCTTGTAAATATAAGATCGGATTATGTGAATACCGCTCTACAACTTTGCTCACAGGTTGCAGATACGAAGGCGCGCATCCGTTGCGGAATTTTCGAAACAGAATCAGAACGGATATTATCCATTACGTCTGAATACGTGAAATTCTCGTAATTAACGTGATAAGTTCTAAGTACATGAAAATGATAGATTATCAACAACAATTTTGATCTACCCCTTTACAGCATATACGCGTACATATAACTCGATATTATTTTATTTCAAAATAAAACTTTATAGGTTTCTCTTGCAAGTATAACACGCGTTTTGATTATACGTAGTGTAAAATTGTCGAAGGATATTATTTTTCATTCTTTCGTTAAAGCCTGAAAACACATTACATGAATATATCCGCGCGTTTTTCTCGTTAAAATTATGTTAAAAAAAATTAAATGTAATAAACGATTTCATCATGCAGTAACACCATACTTAAACGCAAAAATATTCTTCGAGATGTATGCTTCTTATCGATTTCGCTCTCTTCCTCCCTCTCTCCCCCTCTCCCTCGAAATAATAAAACATTTTAGAAAAGTAAATGATATATTTATTAAACGATCTATTGTTATTATATGTAAAGATTTTTCAAACAAATTTTGAAATAACGAATCTTCCTAAATCTTATTTGGTATTGCAATTTGTCTACGATATTTAAATCTATGTTATTTCAATTAGAGATGTACTATTATAAGAAAATTGTATAAAAGTTCTCGTATGTAAAGTATACAAATTTGAAAAATGAAATTTTGCAAAACACGCACCCATAGTTACTTAAGGTTACTTATTAAATCTTATTACGATAAATTGACAAAATAATTTCTATAACGATGTAACTTTGGCTAAGTATCGCTAATAATTACGAATGTGATACATAATCGTGTAATACTTTTGTTTTGAAATTATATAGTTAGTTACATAGGGATAAAAATACATGCATGCATACATACATACATATACATAATTTTTTTAAGAATCTCTTTTAGCAAACATTAGTAAAAATGACTTATTCCACGTCAATTGATTTACTTTGAAAAAAAAATTTGTATACTCGAGCTTGTAGATTTGCTTAAAACTAACTATGCTTATGATATATTATCAAAGTATCTTTCTTGTTTACAATTCATTGAATGCGAATTGGTTTCAGACTTACACAACTACTTCACTAAACAAATACTTAAAAAACATTCTTCACAAAAGTTTAAACAGCGATACTCACTTCTAATATCGCTTCGTATTATTTTCGTATAACAAGATTTGAAGCAAATAACATTGATGATTTATACATCGATCCATTCAACATGGAACACTCTAAGTGGCATGTGGATAAGAACACGTCACTAGATACTTTATAAAAGTGTCTCTTAATATTGTCCAAGTTGTTAAAAGTTGTACAACGATCCACTGGACAATACAATCGCAACGTATCCCATGATTCTTCAAACAGCTGGTAATGATCAATAATAAATGAATTAAAACTGAAAAGAAAATGCAATATTGAGTAAATAAGATGACAAAGTGAGAGTAGACATGGAATAGAATAAGTTGGATACTCACCCTTTTTAGGAATTCCTCCGCACATATGCGTGCTCTAGCATTAACCGATAATTTCATTTCGCTGATTTCTCTATCAATTTCTTCCATAAAGTGAATAACAAAATCTACTATCTTGTGTTTGTACATTTGTTCTACGTGAATATTGGTAATTAGAAAGCTAATGTCATAGCCCTAAAAAATAAATTACGTTAATATTATTATTATTACAAATCATGGAAGCTTAAAAGCTCGCAATAAACTTGTGGCTATTCACCTCTACCGGTTTTCTTCTGAGAATCATAAAATGTTCGGCCCTCATTGTCATGAATCTTGTAAAATTATGACAAAGAATTTTTTCTAGATCATCAGCTTGTTTCACAGCAATACTTATTCTCATACTATTTATACTTGATTCAATCAAGACTTTCTCCTTATCGTTTCTACTTATCAAGATGGGCGTTAAAAGCAGTTCTTTGCTCGCCCTTACTTCTACCTCGGGCTTGTTATGTTTTTCCACAATTTGAGAGGAGAAGTTCTCCAGGCACATAGCGGCGGTAAGCGTACGCCTGACTGCTGTCAAATACGGCTTTAATGTTCCCGACTGTAAAATAAACAAGATAAATGGCACAAAACATATCAGATACATTAACATGATTAACAATTTGAAACTGACCGCTGCGTCAGTATGCAAACATGGGTGACTTTAGCTAGAAAGACATTTAGCTTGAAATTAGAAATCCAAAGAAATGGCTATTAGAACCCACGAATTCTAGCACACTTTCCGCAATTGGTACGGCTAAGACCTGGTCTACAATAGGTGTAGGAAGCCTTTAGTCTTTCGCTTTCAGCTTTGAGCTGTGACGTTGACTTGTTCTAACAAGCTCTAAACTTTACAGCTACGATCTGGACAGTTCGCTTAAAGCTTAGGAATTAAGGCAGCGCCGGACAAGCGCTTTTTTGTCGGGAAAAAACGTCAAGTTTAAAACTTGGAGCAAAAGGTTAGGAAGCTGAAGGCTTCCTACATCTATCGTAGATCGAGTCTAAGAGAACGTCATCGTCATACTTCTTATAAGAGTTACAAATCAATCAATCTTGAAATGCTTGAAACTACAGTTGAATAACGTGAAACGTGACTTACCATGTTTACGACAGATAGATCACAAGTTTCGATATAACATTCGCATTCACATTAGCTACTCGACTCTCAACTCTCAGAGGTCTACCAAGCTTTGCACTGCTCTATTCGGCTCGACGAAGCGTACGGAGACGACACATTACATTGACGAGAACACTTTGGCTCAATAATTCGACTATTCCGGCTTGCGAGCTGGCGAATTCAACTAGCCCGATCCACTCTGGTTGAATCAGTAATTCGATTCTCCTCGATACAGCTACAGCTACAGCCGGTATCTCCAGTATCTCTTTGACTTGACTCAACTTCCAGCAGTTCCAGCACTTGGGGCGTCAACGACAACGACAAATATCTCGAACTTGTTTCCAATCGTCGAAATTTGATTGTAAGGAAAGAAACTTTGCCACGCTGGTTAACCAATCACAATTCCGAAAGCATATGAAGCATATCCAGTAAATAAACGCATTGGCCGTCATGCATATATGCCTTTAGTCCCGGTCTCCAATAGGTGCCGAGACTGCCGAGTGCAATCCCTAAATGCGTCCGCGGGTCTGGGGGGGGGTCGATTACGGTCAATTACGGTTCTTGAAACGAGATGAAAATGACAAAAGTGAACAGATTTACTAGATTTCGACCAATGAAATCATAGATACTCTAGTGAATTTCCTCACTTTTGTAATTTTCACCTTGTGTCAAGAACCGTAATAGGTCCCCTGTTTTTTTTAGCTGCACTAGCTGAACTGGTGCACACTGATGCAGTAAGTTAGAGTGAGACAAAAATATACTTGTCTCACTTTAACTTATTGCACCAGTTCAGCCTAGTTCAGCCAGTGCATCTAAAAGAAACAGACCCCTCTTTTCACGCACAATGTGCAGAATTATTTATCCTTATTGTTCACCAAATATTAAACAAGGATAAATAATATATGCATTATAGCCGTATTCATAGTCCTTTTTTGAGGAATAAGGATTCCTTGTTCCTTATTATATAGTTATTCAAAAAACCTTAATATTTATGAAATGTAGAATGAGGAATAATAAAGAATCCTTTTTCAAGGAAGGACTATGAATACGGCTATTAAAGGCTGCGCACAATGAAAGGAATAGGGAACAGTTCAATATTATAATTATAATTATAATATATGAAATGCATTAATATATATGTAATTTATTAACACAGAATAGACGAACAGAGGAATAGCGCTAAGGAACAGTGATGAAATTTTATTCTATTTCTGTATATATGCCACATACACAATGAATATGTTAATATTAAACTGTTCCCTATTCCTTTCACTTGGTCTGTTTGTGTTGCTTACACTTTTTGCACTTATGGCCCTCGCACACTGGACGTGATGAGCAATGAGCGATTAGCGATAGCCAATGGGCACGTTCAGCAGACACAACTGTTGAGTTGGTCTTATCAACACTCTGCGTTGATTGGTTGGTTCTAAAAGTAAGAGCCACGCACGTCCGACTGCTACTGAGCGGCTTGGTCTGCTGAACGCGCCCAATGAGAGCTCTGCTTTTTCCGGACGTCACTGCAAAAGCAGAACTCTCATTGGATATCGCTCATCGCGTCTAGTTTGCGAGAGCCATTATTGTTAGAATCTTTGCTTTCTCTCTCTCTCCAACGTCCAAATATATATTTATTATATATTCCGAATATATATTGACTTATTGATCAATACGCCACGTAATAATAAATACGCTTCATGAGACAGCCGATATTTGTGCTGGCTGCTGACTGCTGCTGACTTAACGGAAACGAGCATCCGTGGACAACGATTCGTCCCATACCTTGAAAAAAAAACAGGTACCAGGGTGGACATCTTTCAGACTTGCTTCATCACTAGTATAGGACGAATCGGTGTCCACGAATGTAATATAGTACCAGCTGCACCACGTCTAGAAAAATCGAACCGTCCACACCACATTGTATATCGAAAGCTTTGTTGAGTCAACTTCATGGTATTGTTGCGTTTCTCTACTTTTGTTCGCGAATGTGTGTGTACTTTCTTTCCAATCGAGAGACAAAAACGGTTTACTTTGGACCATTAAAATCGATTGAGAGTGCCGATTGGCGATTAACGTGCAACGAACAGGAGCCATTTTCGGTAAGTACCGAAGGCAACTTGTAACCGAGTCATGTCACCGAGTGCCATGCAATCGTGAAATCAATTGTCGCATAGTTACGCGTTACATGCTTCTGTCCGCTTTTTGGCTGTAAACTTTTCGCGTTTATACACGCGTCCGAAGCTTCCAGGAACGAATGAACTCTTTCCAAGAAAAATGTCATTTTACGTAAACGCATTGAGCCCTCGCGCCTCGCGCGTTCCGACCGACTGATTCCGAGTTCCGAGCCCGAGCTAATGTCTATACCGTCTATAAGTACGTGCCACAGCCGCCACAGGCACGTATTCGTACGTTCCGTATTGTTTGCTAAAGCGTCTTCGAATATCTCGGCGTAAAAGTATTTAAGTACGAAGGAAACGAGGACACCACTTTCAGTAGTTTCAGTTGATAAAGCGCGCTCGTGGTAGGTCATGGTAGGTAAACCAGGTTAACGTTGACGCTACGTGGTGTGGCAAAATTTCATTCCGCTGTTATTATTCTCAAGTTTATCATCGATCGTTTCCGTTACTTTGCTTGTAATATCACTACGACGATAATGATATTTTATCTATACGAGTACACCGAGTGACTTTCTGTATATAATTTTTTTCCACAATAGATTCTCAATAGAGCATCTACACTCAAGGCCCATTAGGAATGTATATATAATATAATTGTTAATTACAGATAAGATATTTGCAATATATAGTATTATATTTATAGTTCTAGTTTCGATCGTAAATCAGGTCTACCTTAGTCAAATGATGACGACTTTCTTGCTTGATATTACAGTTTTATGTCTCGCCGTCTAACCTTGACTCGGGGCAAAGGTTACGGCACACAATACACAATGCAGGGTGAGATATCAAGAATCATAATATTGAATTGTATTAGGTGTCTGTTCAAGACATTGCATCATATTGAGTAATTGGAAGAAACGAGCATTCTTGTTAATGAATCGCTTATGACAATTATATATTGATAATGAAGCATTTGAAACATTAGATATTTCGGAACATTACACCGATTTATAATTAATAATTATAAATTTATGCAAACTATAAATTTTAGTATATTAATTTGTATATATTGAATTAAAACGTTTATCCATCGCGAGTTACATTTAGAAAAAGATGAAAATAAGCCCATTGTTATTTTCTATTAACGTAATTTTATTATTTTTTTGTGGGTGTAAAAAATGGGATACGATATAACTGTGCTAGGTATCTAAAGCAAATTCTAACAAATTCAAAGTACTTTCCTTTGAATAAGAACAATTCACTCTTTAACTGCGTTTTAGAGTTCAGAAAATAGCATATTGAAATGCTGAAACGTAGTTTCCTTCGATCCGTGAGAGATCAGTCTGCTGTTATCGGGACTCGGGACATAAATCAATGTTGAAACAACCGTTTCCTGTGAAACACAAGTCGCTTTCCACGCGAGCAATGTATTAGAAAATTGTGAAAACGATGCGCATTTGCTTTGCGGAGAAGTAACAAGATAAGCGATAAGAGCGATCAACAGCGTAGCAATCGTCGCGATAATATTTGAATCGTGTCCGAGACAAGGATAACGCGCGGAAAAGAGATTCGCGCGAGCGAGGACACGCGCTTTCGCAACGTCGCGGTCGGCCGGTCGGCCGGTCGGCGTCGTCGGCGTCGTCGCGCGAAATCCTTTGCCTTCGATATGTCGTTCTCTGGCCAAATAAGTAAACCTGACGTCACGCTTCTCTGTAAGAGCATAAGGACGCCCACTAGAATCGCTCGAATCGCTTCCCTCTCGCACACGTCTCTCGCGAACGCGTATCCTCTTTCAAATTGACGGACAGAGGGACAGAGACGCATGCAGGCATGCAATGTCTCGTCTCGCGAGGCTCGTTTTCTCGCGCGCGCGAAATCGGTCCTCTCAAGTTTGATCGATCGGAAGGCTCGCTCAGTCGGAGGACTGAGGAGCTACAGGAGGATGTATCTTGCCGGAAACCGAGATATAAACTATCAAAGGTTTGGAAGAAATTTTGCGATTACGTTAACGCGTGAGAGATAAAAGAGTGGTCGGGAGTGGGGATTCGATTTAACCGATCAAGCGATCGAAACGATTGTCGAGGTGAAACGAACAATTTCCAGTCGCGGCCCAGACAGCACGCGTGTCCAAAATCAGGACATAAGACGTCTTGCGTCTCGATTTTGGACACGGCCCGGGTCTGAGGGCCGGGTTACGCAGCCGCGTCGCGCGAAGCACCCACGTCGCGATGACGAGCATGCTGGCCGCGACTTCACCTGAGACAGGCGGACAAGGATAGAGAGTGAGAGAGAGAGAAACACACGTGTGCGTAGGTAGCGCGCATAGGTAGACCAAAATCGAATCCCAAAGTGGAGTGAGTCACTCTCGAGCAAGTAGCTTCGCACTATTCCTAGGTAAAAAGCACGTACGCCCGTCTACCCGTCTTATCTCGGCTGGTCCTCTCGTCCTCCACGTGTCTCGCCGCCGAGAGATTTCCTCTTTCCGACAGGGAGTAGACGAACGCGATTCTACTTGGCGCCTGGCGGAGAGCCAGTTATCGCGAGAGCAAAAGTAGTATCGGTCGAAGTAGCGACGATCCGACGAACGTCACGATATGGCGAAAGATCGTGAAGAGACGTGCGCGCATCTCCGGTCCTCCTCTTTCTCTCGCTTTGTTTTCAACTACAATTCGATTTAATTAGATTTAAAGCGAGTCGCTTTAAAGTTGAGCGTCGAATCGATGTATTGGTGGTGGCGGCGGCGGCGGCGGCGACGACGACCGATGCCGGTAGTAGCGCGACTCACGCTATCGTAATGACCTCCACCTCCATATTTCCAACTATTTTCGATAGTCGGCTTAGCTAACTTTAGTCGTTTCGTCTTCGGGCTTCCGCGCTTTCGGTCTGCCATCGAGATCTCGCCGTTGCGCCACGCTTACAATTAGTAACACGCTCGCTCGCGCGTGCGTGTTTCTATCTGTGCTCGATTTAAAATCGTTAACGATACCCGCGCGCAGTTCTACCGTCGACTTCACGTCGGAACGTCGCGTCGCGTCGGGACGTTAGAGATTGTCGCGTGGTGAAAATCGCGCCATCGCGCCTATCGCTATCGGAAGCTACCGCTCGAGGAAGCATGACGATGTTTGTGACATCGACATCTGGTTTTCGATCGTACGTTTCTTTTCTATTTCTCTCTTTTTTTTTTTTTTGCAACCTGTCGCGGTATCGGAATCGGAATCAATATCGTCGATTCCCGCATCTATTGATTCTCTCGCATTGTCCGACAGGTGGTTTCCTAGATCCTGATTCATCCCCGAACGTGCCGAACGATGGTGGATTACTACAGAGTGCTCGAAGTACAGCGGACCTCTACCAGCGCTGACATCAAAAAGGCGTAAGTTCGATCAGTCCGTTGACTTCCCTCATCTACTACTACTTATGTCCGTTTCGTCTGTCTTGTTGTAAACGATCTGAATCAAATTACGAAATCTTGCGAAATGATCGTTGCCCAGTCGTGTTTTTGACAAGCTCCTCGCTAACGCAATATCCGGCATATTTTTGTTCCACAGGTATAGGAAGTTGGCATTGAAATGGCATCCGGACAAGAATCCAGAGAATTTGGAAGAGGCGAATAAGAGATTCAAGGAAATTTCAGAAGCGTATGAAGTCTTGAGCGACGGTAGGTATATGCAGTAGACACGACAAACACGTACAGAGACAATGATAATTATTCAGAACGAGGAGACTGCGGTAAGAAATGATGTTTCAGCTACAAAAATAAATTGATATTCTGTGAGACGCGTGTCGAGATATGACGATATTTTAATTAGATTCTCATAAAAGCGTGGGGAGATTCCGATAACTTTGGTGATGTAAAATAAAAACGTTTTTCAAAATTATTACAACTTTTTAGCTAGCCTGGCTGCAATCAGAGCCACGCGAATGATTTTAATCGTCCTATGCTTGCTCGTCAATTAAGAGAGATTAAAATAAATCGTAAACTATCACCCTTCTGTCGCAATAGTGTATTTTTGGAAAACCCTAACAAGTAAATAACAGTTATTATATATTTAACGTGTATTCAACAAGTGAATATATTTTTTATCGTCGCCTAATATTAATTGCGAATTATAAACTGGCAACGACATTACTTTTTTCTTTTTGTAACTGTAACGATAACGAATTTAACAGTTACTCTTATCGTTACTTTTAATATTTTGAACCTATTTATGACATAATTCTCGTATATTTAATCTTCAGTCTTTGACTGATGTTCATATATAGTGCTATATTTGATCGCCTTAAGAATAATGAAACCTAGATTATACATGTTTGAACTTTTTATGAGTACTTTACTACAAATTTTATGTGTAAAGTATAAAACATGTGTGTATGTAAATATATACATGCATACAAATATCTTTCTATTACAATTTTAATGATAACTTATATATTACGATAACATAACATATTCGAATACTACTTGTGAAAAATTCAATTTTAAAGTATGTATTGAACTTGATCCCATCTATTTATGCTGGAAATCACGCCCTGGTTATTATCTGATCAATTTTACAATGCGGTTTTTTAAAGACTAGGCATTAGTTTTAGAAAGGATGAGGAAGGATTGAACCTATAAGTGCAAACAATCTATATTAATATTAATGCAGTTATGTGAGGTTGCATTAATTTATTTAATCTCGTTTAATCAGTCAAATGTTTTTGGATGACGCGTGGCTCCGCGTGAGAGATAGTTAAAAATACATAGTTATACATAGGAAACATAGTTGAAAATATTTATTGAATCATGTCGCCGAAGTTATCGGAATAGTCTCAGATCTGTAGGATTAACACGATTAAACACCGACGAGTAGTCGCCGCTTTTTTTAGCCAAAACGTCAACGCGAAAACTAAGAAAGCTCCTTCGCAGATTGTATAGAATGTGATAGATTGTGGATTTATAGATTGTCGAACGAAACGAGCTCGAACGAACGAACTCGAGCGCAAACGAGAGATATATGCGTGTAGTTTGTGCGTGTGTAACGAAAAAGATCGGGGCGATATAGAAAATCTTTCCAGATGTGAAGAGACGCACTTACGATCAGCGCTTGTATCAGAGGGCGGCGTCAAGGCCCGGCCGTGGATTCACCTTCCGGAGTTTCTTTGATTCTCCCTTCCAGCGATATTTCGGTACCACTTGCAAAAAATACGATTTGCCGAGTGCTCAAAGCATTGTTTACTATAGTTCCTTTTTTTTTTTTTACTTACCTTAATAACGTGCTACAATGTTTTTTTCGCGTCTCTTCTCCTCTTCTTTCGAAAGGATTCAGGTGCCGCCGAGAACGGGCGCGGAACGTTTGACGCGATGACTAGAATATTCTGAATATTCAACAACTTTGAGTTGCAAGTTGAATTACGGCGCGACACGGCTATTTATGAAGATCGTTCTAGTATTTGATTCATAATCCTATAAATATCCCTCTTTGATCGAAACGATTTCGCCGAATACGAATATCGAGATGCAACGCACATTCGATCGCTCATAATTTTTTGTCTCTCTCTTTGAAAATGGCAAT
The DNA here is from genome assembly GCF_003070985.1 of Temnothorax curvispinosus. Lineage (NCBI taxonomy): Eukaryota > Metazoa > Arthropoda > Insecta > Hymenoptera > Formicidae > Temnothorax > Temnothorax curvispinosus. Next base: position 93,972 of record NW_020220101.1, on the reverse strand, counting down.
GGAAGAAATATATCTTTTTCGAGTTTGCTCTGATCTTTAGAATCCATATCGAATACGGAATAGCTATAACGCGTTGCAGTTAACCCTGCCTGCATTCTATTGTCAGCGTGTGCTAACAGCTAGCGAATTATAACTTGGTCGAGAGAGTTATACCCCTGATGAAAAATTCAGTGCGTCTTAGCTAAGCAAGCTAAGCTAAGCGATATATTTAATACGACATACGAAGCGATATACGATAAATTCTCTCCGAGACTGTCTTTTCGCATTATATTCCAAACTTACGCATCGATATTTTGGACTAACCTTTGGCAAGCCTTGCAGAAACCTCGCTTGTTGGGTTTTGGTTGAAAGGAGCTGAATTGAGATGGTGATTACGATCGAAAGCCAAATAATAAATGTTTCGCTTTAACGTTTTTAGAGAAGAAGAAACGTGTTTACGATCAGTATGGCAAGGAAGGTCTTCAAATGCCTGGGGGCAAACGACGCCATGGAGATGACTTTGACGCGCACTTCGGCGGCACGTTCGTTTTCAGAGATCCTGAGGAAGTATTTAGAGAATTTTTCGATGGGATACCGTTCGAAGACTTGTTCGCCGGTAAAGCCTACTAATACTATAACTAATAATACAAATACATCCAGATAGGAAATATACTAAGGTTACCAAAGGTCACAAACGTTACAAACATTGAAATTTGCAGGCTTTCACGGCGGTGGTCCACGAAGAAATGCTGGAGGAAGACACGGTCACTCGGCTAATAACAGTCTGAGTACTTCTTTCTTCGGACCCTTTGGATTCGGCTTTCGTTTGCCGTTTAATGATTTAATGGAGAATGCCGGTACCGCAGGAAACTTCGCTTCCTTTGGTACTTTCACTAGTTTCGACGGAATGAGCGGTGGTACTGCTGTGAAACGTACCAGCACCTCTACTCGTTTCATCGATGGAAAGAAAATTACGACCAAAAAGTAAGTCTCATATATTCGATACAACGCGTACACTGTATCTGGTAAGATCCGGCGGCGTTACATCTATATTCTAATTGTATTTCTAATCTTTTCTCCTTTTCGTGTCTTTTACAGAGTCTTTGAAAACGGGAAAGAAACGATAATGTCTTATGAAAATGATGTACTGAAATCGAAGACAGTGAATGGCGTACCGCAGTCAATAACGTACAGTTAAAACACATCTCATTCGCTCGATCTCTCCTTGGCAATTGAGAAATTCCTGTCGTCACGATTAGAACATCTATAAACGAGTACTTGGTATCTCCGCGTTGGTATCTCTCGACACAGTTCCTCCCCTCGCAGTCGTTTATCATCGTTTCATCGAGAACGTAACATCACGTCGACACACTCTTAACCGCGCGCTCTTACTCGCCGAAATTGACAATCGATGATAGTGAGATAGGCTCTCTAAGCCCGAGTGATCGGAGCGTTAATAATTGGAATTTATATAAAACAAGAGCGAATTGCCTCTTACACGAGCTTCAATTTTCCGTCATCTCGTTTGTTTGTGTGTGTGTTAGGTTCGACGAAGCATCGACGAGTCGTCAAGTCTGTGAGAACGTCAACGATAACACGATGGGTAGCCACAGCTCGAGCGCGACCCACGGCGACTATCTAAAAGCTAGCAGAGTAAAGACGCGTCATCATCCGCACATGAGTAAGAAGCACGATAGAAGTAAGAGGAAATAAATTGCTTCGCTCTTGTCTCAAGTTCCTTGTGTGTATCAAAGTCGACGAGTGTGCGCTCCTGATATACTCGATACAAATTTGATCCCGGGGAAAATTTTCGTCCTGTTGATATATATATATATATATATATATGCTATTCTATCCATTATTATCTGATCTGATAGAAATTCATAAGTTGATGAATAATAAAGAAAAAATCGCTAATCTGTGTACGAATTAAAGAGGGAAAGAATAACATCCTATAAATGACTGGCTTGACATATCCACGCGGTTCGTATAATAAAGTTTATTTAAAAGAAAATCATGATTTGTCGACTTTTAATTTTGAGAGCAAAGCGGCCCGCTATCCGTCGTCGTCGTTGAGTCGTTTAGCCGTTTAGCTTTGTAAAAACGAGTTGTTTTTGAATTTAGTTAGGTACTTGCGATAGCGTATCGCTTATACGCCGCGAATCGAGACTAATTTACAAGTAACATCTGCCTTGTCTCTACCTTGTTGTACGATGTAACGTAACCGATGCCGTTCGCTAACTTGAGCATCGATTATCGCTAGGTTACAGAACTGACGCAAAACTTATATATATAATTTCTCAAAATGATAAAAGTATCTTAAATGCATCTCGTATCGATTAATAGTATAATTTATTTTCGTCGCTGCGTATTTTTATTGTCGTTGGCCCTAGCGTTATTTACCGATTTAAGTTTTAGCTAAATATACGCTGAGACACATCGTTGAGAAACTGTGTTAGAAGAACCGTTTTCGATCGTATTTTCTTCGATTAGCTATTTACATATGTGTATATAATGATAAGGGAAAAAAATGTTATAGAAATACATTATTAATATACACTAATTATCTTGAGTATAAAGTCAGAGTATGGAACTATTGCAAACGGCAGAGATCAAATTACTGTTCGGAAAGGGGAAGTCAATTATAACAGAGACATATGCGACAAGTAGTTTTATGCTGATTCTAATAAATCATTGGATACAAAATTCACACAAACGAGTAACCAAAAAAAGTGCATTCCTATCTATACAATCTATACAAATATACATTGCACAAATATAATTGCACACGCGTATTACATAATATTCCGAGTGCTTCTCATCGATGGTGAAAAAGTTTTAATAGAAATGCGTTCAAATAAGATCACGCGCAAATCTTTATGTGCGCGTGTAAACGTAACAATGAATCAACTACTTCTTTCCGATTGAAGCGATTAGTGCCTCCACTTTAGCAATGTATTCTTCTTTCGCCGTTTCTTGTTCCATGCTTTTTTTACCATTCCAAGCGTCCCATTTCGCCTTTCCTTTGAAATCCAACATACCCGGTCTCTCTAAAAAAAAAAAAAAAAAGAAGATTTACCAGGATCATTGCAATTGTACACAATAAGCATGAACTGGGCGCATAAAATTCCGTAAAAATGTACCTGTATTACAATCGCCAACAGTGGATTGCTTGTACAATGCGTACAACTCGAGTAAATCTTCGTCTTCTGGCTGCGCAGCCAATTCCTTTACCGCTATAGCCGCATTATTAAATCTCTAAGAATAGGAACGTGTGTTTATGTGATCACTTGATAAAAAGAAAACCCTTTTTAAAATGTTACTTGGTGAAATGTTATTAAATTTAATAGAAATCATAAGCAATTTGGATGATTTAATTTATCGGGACAAGAGTAGCGTACACACCAACGATATAATTTGACGCTAATTCCAAGTAAAATATAAAATTTTTATTTTTTTTTATCTGTATCATAACTAGGATTATCATCATTTAATTAACGATTAACCGATCTGATCAAATCGATTAAACTGTTGATGGAACTCACGCTTGAAGCGGTATCTCGCAGCATATTTATATTAACTACAAATATGATCTCGATCTACTAATATTCGAATTCTTTTAATTCATTAAATTTATTCTATTAGTCAAGTTTGGATATCCAAACTGTTCGGATGATTCGGATCTTAATGTACGAAGAGTCGGATCTCACAATTATAAGAAACAGAACGGAAGATTAATCGCTAAGTTAGCTAGCTCTTTATTTATTTATCTCTTGCTTTTCCTACTGAATGTATAATTTTTTCATGCTATGTAGATCCTCAGTGTATGCACGCGCGCGCGCGTGCACCCTGTCCCAGATTTTTCTGTACAAACTTGAATAGTACGTTCTATGAGCAGAAATAAGAAAAAATGTTACGTAGATCCCAAAATGCTTCGTTCGAAATTTATAAATTATAACAAAAGTACGAAATGTGAAAATTGCGGCATTTTGAGATAATGTTCTACAAGGTATTGCTCGTTACTAATGTTCATACAAGCTTTTATAATCACCTTCAATCATTTCAAATCAGTAAGCACGAAGAAGCGGATAAGATAAATGTATCACTTATGGTATACGGCGTGCCACTTATCTATGGCAAGACCGTTATTATTTCTTCAATACAAATTTATTTAGAATTCGACAAATTATTTAGATTTAGAAAATAACTTTACACGGGTATATATTCTAAGCTAACTTTTGCTATAACTTTCTAATGAAGCATTTTGAGACCAATGTTTGTATTTTTTCTTATTTCTGCTCATAAAACATACTACTATAAGGTTTGCACGGAAAGACCTGGGGAACACCCTGTATACTCATTGTCATCAGTAAGCAAACTGCCCGCGGTATGACAATAGATTTACGGCAGATTTGCTCAGTTATCCCATCAGATCCGGTATATTATAATATTATCTATATCCGCATTACATGTTGGTCGATATAATCTAATAGCAGATTATCGGCATCAGAATCTATCCATTTCATTTAATAAACATTTAAATGTAATACATCATTTAAATGGTTATGAAATGACAGATTTTACTTAGTTTCTACAGTCAATCTGTCATTATATTCTCCCAGATAGCCATACCTGCGCAGATTCTGAACAGAGCCTGTAGAATTTTTTATGTCAGAAAGATAAATTTCACATAAAAGGCCGCTCTATAGTCTATCACACGATATTGTCAAACTGTTGCCAGAGAAACGCAACAGAGTTTGCTGACAGCTGACAGGCAATGTGAAATGTGAGCAGAAACACTGTATGCATGGTTTCTGCTGCCAATTTGCATACATTGCTCTGTCGACAGAACACGAGTTTAATGCGGACACAAAAGGCTATGATTTTGGTATGAGATTCTGATCAAGTTTGCTGTCAATCTATTGCGTGCTATTGGTTTCCTGCTCAATTTGTTGTATTTCGGATCTAAATGCACAAATTCCTTCGGCTCTTCCGATATTATGATTCGAATTATTAGAATTATTAGAATTATTAAGACAAACACATGGATTTAAATAATTAATTGGGTAATAATTATTTCGAATAATTCGGATATTACGTTAAAACATTTATAGTCCCGGACTATGTACATACGAAATTACGAATGTGTGTTAGCTGATCTAAGATCTAACCTAATCTTATCTTAACCTATTCTAACGTAGACCTCTACACGTCTCCATGAAAATATCAGTGTTTGCGTTTAACCTACTAAATTTCTCTTTTTTATCGACTGATCGTTAGTTCTTAACCTCTTCAAAATTAATGAGTTTAGATAGCTTTTCAACGAAGCTATCTAAGAGAACCGCGTATATACTATACATACTACACACCGCGTTAGGATATCGCCTATTTAAAATAATTCGGAAATAACGATCAGTTCGATATACGCGATCATCACGTGCTGATGTGAGTATTTAAAGAACAATTGAAACAAATCACAAACGTCACTAATCTCATCGATCAAACTAGTAACTAGTACCTACTAATTGCTAACTTCACTCGCTCTAAATTAACGTTCCGGAGACGGAGAGAAGAGGTGAGCACGGAGATACGTTCCATTTTCGCGTGTCACACTATTCGAGTTATGGTAAAAACGTATTGTAAAAATAAAGCTTGTTCGTTGTCCTTACTTCGTCCAGCGACATAATGCAGAATATTAGTTTGGAATTTTAGACGCAAATTTATAACGACTGTGATGCCGAGAGAGAATCGTATGAGAGGTTACGAGACTCGTGTTAACGGATGCCACGATAAGGAACGACTAGGCGTTCACGGTTCACGTACGTGGCCGGTCAGGCCGGTCAGGCCGGTGGCCGGCGTCGCCGGCGTACATACGCGATGACATACGTGGTCATAGTCCAGCTTAAAGCAACGATTAATTTTTAATCGCTGCGACATTACTGACAACCTTTGACATGATTTAGACTACATCGATATAAATGGTTCGATGTGTCCTTAATTCCTGTTTATTTGATTATGAGCTATATTACTCGATACTAGATAAAAATTACAGATATTTTAGTATGTTCTAATATTATATACATATATTTAATCTGAGATAATGAATTATATTTGTAAAATGATAAATTGTGAGTTCTAAAATTAAATGACATATATATTAACATTTTTATTTTGTGCCAATACATTGCTTTGATATACTTTTGTTTTCACGTCAATGTCATCTTTTTATTTTGAAATTGCAGTTATATTCAAAAGTATTACGTAATAAAAGTTAAAATGACATTTCTAAATGCAACAAGCCGAGAAATTCATCTACAAAGACGCTAGGTTGACTCTTTGTCAACGAGATTATATTTAAAAATTATTTATAATATTATATATGACTATAATTCTGTTTCAAATAAGCGATAATAAATTAAAACTTTTCCACCCCTTATAACTTTTAAGATTAAGAAATATCATCAATTGAAGATATTATACATAAAAAAATTTCACTAATAATAATTCTTCAATAAAATGAAGGTTACAACCCTTTATTATATCATATTCTGTCCTACATCGACTTATACATCCTCCAACACATCTTGTGTAGAAAACTGTATACTTATATGATTAGACATCGGATTTTTATATGCAGATTGGTAGAAAAGCGCAACTAAGATTATGTTATTTATAATGTCTAACATATTTATATCTAACATATGTTGTAGTATAAAGATGTTAGATATTATAAATAACATAATCTAATGATCTAATTGTTAGTTATTAATTGCTTCTTTCCACCAATCTGCATATAAAAAATCCGATGTCTACTTATGATATATTTTGATATATTAAAAGTTCGCCTTTCGTATTAAAATGGTCATTGAGATTTTAACATTATTTTCAAAATTAACAATCTCATAAAATTAACTCTTTGACTACACGGTCGAGTTGGATGCGGAACTGTATCTATCGCTTTACGCGGGACTTATTCACGGACTACTAAAATGACATTAGTAGCGCAATCAGTGTAAAAAAGTAATTTTAAAAAACGATGTTACGAATTATAGAGTGTTCTGGAGTGTTCGTATATCAATTCTAAAATAGCCCTATTCGCTCCAACCATGCCTTTCGTGTCCCACGAATTTCTAACAGTCGTTTGTTCCGGAAAACAAATGATCGTGGGAGAATCTCCTCCACGCCGGAAAAAAGTTATTGTGGCAGGGAACCTCAGGTAAAAATTTCAAAGTCCTAGCTCATTTACTCTCGAAACGGGGAACAATCAAAATCTCGGTGGGACACGAAAGTGCATGGTTAGAGGATTACGTCAGTGTTGTGTGAAAGGTAAATGAGCATTTTTTTCGATAAAAATGTATTTTTGTGTATAATTTAACCGCATTTAAAATATTTTTGTCGTTAAAAAAAAAATTTAACATTCCACAGAGGTCTATTATGGCTCAGAGGCAGGTGGAAGAGGTGGGGAGGAGCTACGATTATAAAAAAAAAAATTAATTTTTTTACATAAAAAATATCTGTCACACTTCAAATTCGCCTTTTCTTATGCAGAAATTCTTTTTCTAGCATTCTTTAAGTCCTTAAAGTCCTTCTGTACCATTAAAAAATTACCAAATTTGCGGCGACGAAATTAAGTATTCCTATTTAATTAATAATTATCTCATATTTTTTTCTCATTTGCACTACTTTTAGCTTTAATTTGCGTTTTGGTTCATTGAGCTTCGTCAATTCGTTCGTGAGTTATGATTTTTTAACTAAAACGAGTCGTAACGTGTGTTTGTCAACATATAATTGTTGTAAAAAAATATTTAAATAATTGATTTCCAAATGTTCTTTACATTGATTTTTAGTCGAAGATACAAAGATATTATAATAATTTTTGGGGAATTTTTCAAAGCTATTAACATTATAAAAAACACGTGGGACTCGAAAGTGCATGGTTGGAGGATTATTGGGGCGAAAAAAACGTTGGAGTGAATAGGGATAGTAATCCATACCTGATACTGCTGCGTAAAAAAAAAAAAAGATTATTTTGTTCAAATATTTAATCACTATTTCAAGAAATAATATAGGGTGTGTTCCGATATTCACTACCAGTACTGAAAATCTATTGTATACGTGACGCAAACTATTATAGATTTTCAGTATTGGCAGTGAATATCGGAACACATGGATAGTATTTCTTAACTGTAGTGAAAACTTATACTGAACTCTTTGTAATTGCGTGTAATAATTCTATCGAGCATTCTATCGATAAAACAAATACGTATTAAGATTAAGGTATTCCTGCTTGGTAACGTCGAGATATAGAGTCATACAGAACAAGGCCATTACAGTGGAATTGTATCTTAATATTACCATATTCATTTGGTGATCATTTGGTGATGTTTGGCAGTCTATTTCCGACGATCGATCACAACACTGTAATTAATAACATGGAAAAGAAAGTATATGTACGCGTGTAAAATCAACTTCTCCTTTTTGTTATTAGCATCAACCAATTAATTCACGCTTTATTTAATATATCCAAGTACTAGCAACATGAAGTAGCTAGCTAGTAGTATACATACATTAGTTTTATTTCTCTCTCCATATTTTACTTAAAAATTTAATTTAAATTTTAATTGTCATTTTGTTAGTTTTGTTACATTCACAGAATTTAATCGAATAATGGAATCTAGAAAAGGGCTTAATTATCTCATAAAAATGAATTAAAAAATCTATTTAGATTCTTTGAAAAACAAAAGCATCACTTCTAAGCAACCCGAATCTGGACGAGATGGGTTCGAATTTTTGTATGAATATTTCGAAAAATATACCTAACCTAAACAGAACGGCTTTTCCGATAGAATCACATGTATATATACTGACCAAGTTAATTTGAATTTTTATAACCCAGATAGCACAGTGACGTCAAATGACGTATTAATTCCGTCTCTAACGTCATTAAGACGGCATTATGACGGAATTAATACGTCATTTGACGTCACTGTAATATCTGGGAAGTGTTTTACCCCGGGATTTTTTATCAATGAAATTATCGTCTTCTCGACTTTCAGATTTCAAAAGTTTCGATTCCTTGAATACACTTATAAATACATTTTGTATCATGCATGTGTGTATATATCATTCTAAGGTCCAAAAACAAATTTATTGAGATCGATTATTTCGCAATATATCATATCTCGATTCTTATAATATTATTTCAAGTTCAAGAAATAAAATTAAATTGTTGAATTTGATTCTGATTTATAAGTACATATTGCTTTCAATCCCATTTTTACAATTAGTGTCTTTATGTATAAAAGTATCTTCTACTGAATGAACTGAATGATAATCGTTACCGTCATATGATATGAGCAATGACGCAAGTCGTGATGAACAAGTATGCAAGTAAATCGCGTATAAATAATTTTTTTACGATTATTAATTATAAATAGTTAAAATAGTAAATCTTAAAAAAGAGATGTTTTCTCGAAAACTATACATATATCCTGTTTCGATCGATTAATTAAGTTAAAAACCGGATATATTTGGATTTAAACAAAACGAATATTTTAAATCAGAACTAATAATTAGTTACAATTTTCTGATTATTTTTCGTAGTTGATGCCCATTGCTTTCCTCTTGTTGCTCGCGTTTTAGCGTCTAGATGCGCGCGTAACTGATGGGGCGCATCACGTAATAATAAGGCGCGTGACGTTCAGGGCACGTATTATGGAATATTTCGAAATAGATTTCGATCAGAATTATTCCGTTTTCTCTAGAAAGCACAATAGAAATCTAGGAAATAACTAAATAATTCCGATCGGAATCCATTCCATAATACGTGTCCCCAGGCTTCATATTCTACTTCAGGAGCGGACGTATACTGGTACCTCTATCGCCAAGATTTCCATTGGAAATTTATTTCCTTTTAAAAATTTTTATGTTATTTGTAATTACAAAACTAATTCTCTAAAGAAAAAATGTGTCAAAGAGTCTTGACAACACTCGGGAAAGTAATATTCTATCGCACTTATACAATCGTTCCCGAGACAAAGCGCGTTGGCGCGCCTTATATTACGCGCATCCGGCGACTCATTGTAGACATAGAGCGGCAAGGGAAACAATGGATGTCATTTACAAAAGTTGACTTGAAAGTTGCTAATTCTTCTAACTATGCTTTAAAAAAACTTAAAATTTGCATTTTTGATTATACCTGTACGTAAACATTTTAAATTAAAGAACGTCATATTTATGAGAGGCTCGAAATACATAAATTATGATATATAATTTCTACTTTTTTATTGGATTCTTTCTCTCGTGTATATGTGCAAAGTTATGCATTTAAAACTTTATCAATGCACGCGAGAAATAAGGCTTACGTAAGACGAGTCTTGCATTCAAGAACCAGGTATGTGTATACAAAAAAATGTGTAATTCCAATCGAATGTTCTCGACAACCAAGATAATGACGGAGTTACGTAAAAAGAGATTTAGTCGCTAATAAGATTAGTTTATATCTTTATCAGTTATATCTTTATAACTGTGTAACAATAAAAACATCTGTCGCCAAGTTGCACGAGTGATCGATACCGCGGGGAAGGCCTTATAGAGATAGAGTCTTATTACGCGAATAATGCTACAGAATTATTATCAGCGCGATGGCTTTGATTTTAATTGAGTTTGCCGTTACGATAAACGAAAATCGAAGAATAAAGATAGACTCGATCGTATTATGGACGTACAGGTAGATACTATATCCGATCATTCCGCATGCTGCATCGCGTCGCGCTGCACCGTATTGCGGTATTTTTACCCTTGACAACGAACGTTTCGAGGCGACCAGCTGTTCGTGATCGTTACCGCATCTCAAATTTTAGTATAGTTGCCACCAATCCAATATCGTCATAAAACAATTGCTTAATCCTAATATGCTTAATCCTAACGAATCGTTTTCGAATACAACGTGTTGCTTTTTAATTCTAGACATTGTGTTTTTGTACATGTTATACATGTTACATTCTGAGTCTCTCAAAAACCGAACACTTTTATACATTCTTATCTGATAAAAGTGCATATTTTTCGATAGATTTTTGTTTCTAGAGAAATGCTAGACATGGTAGAATAAAAGCTCAAATACTAAACTGCTAAACTGGTATTTAATAATTACTCGCAACTGAACTGACTGAATAATTGACTGAACACTGACGGATGATCGACGATGATTGACTCGGGGTGTAAGGCAAATGACAAGTTGGCGAGTAATCGTAAGTTCCGAGATTTTTTATATACGCACGCGGAGCAAAAAATATATGTCAGGGATGACGAACCCTTGGCAACAGTTAGCTGAAATGATAGACTAATAGATTTCACGAAATTCTTATGACAAAGATCCAGGTGGATCGTTAGTGATTATCTTTCGTTTAAATATCGATAGCCGAAGAGACATGTGCCGACGAAATACCGAAAACGGTAATGATATAAACATAAACGAGAGAATTGATAAAACTGCCGTGTGAGACTTTCGATGAGTCTAATAAGTTGCTATAGAAATAATGAATCTCTACAACTACAAACATCTAACGGTTTCCGATGACGGAATCATTGATATACCCACCCAAGCTTTCCATTTATGACAGGTTGATCATTGACGGCCAACATTGTAGACCACATTTGATATGTATGTATAACATCCCAGTGAACATAATGTCTCAAATCGAGATATGACGTCTTTAAGACATGCGTGTTATCTGGAATACAATTATTTATATTTGTAAACGTATGACCATGTTATTTAATTATAATAGAAATGCACTAGTAAATATTTTTATTTATTACAATTCAATTATAATCTAATTTCATATTTTGTTGTTGTTCTTA